>NW_024104008.1:0-10785 GCF_003945595.2 Pipra filicauda | reverse complement strand
GATTCCTGCCAGACAAAAGGTGCCACCACAGAAAGGTCTTGCTGCCCAAGAAGTGCCCAGGCTGCCCCAACAACTACACCTGAAGCCAAAGGTTCCAGACTTTTTTTTCCTGGTGGAAAGAGCTGCTGATCCCTTTTTTCAGCCCTGCACTGTAAAGGCCGGTCCCACCTCCTGAAAACTTTACTCCAAATAAGTATTACTGCCAGACAAATGGTGCCATTACAGAAATCTCTTTGCTACCCAAGATGTTCCCAGGTTGCCCAAACAACTACAGCTCCAAGCCAAAGCTTCCAGACTTTTTTTCCTGGTGGAAAGAGCTGCTGATCCCTTTTTTCTGCCCTGCACTGCAATGGCCGGTCCAACCTCTTGAAAAATTCAGTCCAGATGAAGATTCCTGCCAGACATAAGGTTCCACCACAAAAACCTCTTGCTGCCCAAGAAGTGCCCAGGCTGCCCCAACAACTGCATCTCCAATCCAAAGGTTCCAGACTATTTCTCCTGGTGAAAAGAGCTGCTGATCCCTTTTTTCAGCCCTGCACTGAAATGACTGGTCCGACCTCCTGAAAAATTGAATGCAAATGAAGATTCCTGCCAGACAAAAGGTGCCATCACAGAATACTCTTGCTGCCCAAGAAGTGCCCAGGCTGCCACAAAAACTGCACCTCCTAGCCAAAGGTTCCAGACTATTTTTCCTGGGGGAAAGAGCTGCTGATCCCTTTTTTCAGCCCTGCACTGAAATGACTGGTCCTACCTCCTGAAAAATTTACTCCAGCTGAAGATTCCTGCCAGACAAAAGGTGCCACCACAGAAACCTCTTGCTGCCCAAGAAGTGCCCGGGCTGCCCCACCAACTGCACCTCCAAGCCAAAGGTTCCAGACTATTTTTCCTGGGGGAAAGAGCTGCTTTTCCCTTTTTTCAGCCCTGCACTGCAATGGCCGGTCCCACCTCCTGAAAAATAGAAATCCAGATGAAGATTCCTGCCAGACAAAAGGTGCCACCACAGAAACCTCTTGCTGCCCAAGAAGTGCCCAGGCTGCCCCAACAACTACACCTGAAGCCAAAGGTTCCAGACTTTTTTTCCTGGTGGAAAGAGCTGCTGATCCCTTTTTTCAGCCCTGCACTGCAATGGCCGGTCCAAACTCTTGAAAAATTCAGTCCAGATGAAGATTCCTGCCACACAAAAGGTGCCACCACAGAAACCTCTTGCTGCCCAAGAAATGCCCAGGCTGCCCCACCAACTGCACCTCCAAGCCAAAGGTTCCAGACTATTTTTCCTCGTGGAAAGAGCTGCTGATCCCTTTTTTCAGCCCTGCACTGCAATGACTGGTCCCACCTCCTGAAAAATTGAATGCAAATGAAGATTCCTGCCAGACAAAAGGTGCCACCACAGAAACCTCTTGCTGCCCAAGAAGTGCCCAGGCTGCCCCACCAACTGCACCTCAAGGTCAAAGCTTCCAGACTTTTTTTCCTGGTGGAAAGAGCTGCTGATCCCTTTTTTCAGCCCTGCACTGCAATGGCCGGTCCCACCTCCTGAAAAATAGAATCCCAATGAAGATTCCTGCCACACAAAAGGTGCCACCACAGAAAGGTCTTGCTGCCCAAGAAGTGCCCAGGCTGCCCCAATAACTACAACTCATGGCCAAAGGGTCCAGACTTTTTTTCCTGGGGGAAAGAGCTGCGGTTCCCTTTTTTCAGCCCTGCACTGCAATGGCCGGTCCAACCTCTTGAAAAATTCAGTCCAGATGAAGATTCCTGCCACAAAAAAGGTGCCACCACAGAAACCTCTTGCTGCCCAAGAAGTGCCCAGGCTGCCCCATCAACTACACCTCAAGGTCAAAGTTCCAGACTTTTTTTCCTGGTGGAAAGAGCTGCTGATCCCTTTTTTCAGCCCTGTACTGCAATTGCCGGTCCAACGTCTTGAAAAATAGAATCCCAATGAAGATTCCTTCCAGACAAAAGGTGCCACCACAGAAACCTCTTGCTGCCCAAGAAGTGCCCAGGCTGCCCCAACAACTACACCTGAAGCCAAAGTTTCCAGACTTTTTTTCCTGGGGGAAAGAGATGCTGTTCCCTTTTTTCAGCCTTGCACTGCAATGGCTGGTCGAACCTCCTGGAAAATAGAATACCAAATGAAGATTCCTGCCAGACAGAAGGTGCCACCACAGAAACCTCTTGCTGCCCAAGAAGTGCCCAGGCTGCCACAAAAACTGCACCTCCAAGCCAAAGCTTCCAGACTTTTTTTCTTGGTGGAAAGAGCTGCTGATCCCTTTTTTCAGCCCTGCACTGCAATGGCCGGTCCCACCTCCTGAAGAATAATCAGTCCAGATGAAGGATTCCTGCCAGGACAAAGGTGCTGCCACCACAGAAACCTCTTGCTGCCCCAAGAAGTTCCCACAACATAATGCACCTCCAAAGGGAAAGCTTCCATGACTTTTTTTCCTGGTGGTGGAAAGAGATGTGATCCTTTTTTCAGCCCTGCACTGCAATGGCCGGTCCCACCACCTGAAAAATGGAATCCCAATGAAGATTCCTGCCACACAAAAGGTGCCACCACAGAAAACTCTTGCTGCCCAAGAAGTGCCCAGGCTGCCCCATCAACTACATCTCAAGGTCAAAGCTTCCAGACTTTTTTTCCTGGTGGAAAGAGCTGCTGATCCCTTTTTTCAGCCCTGTACTGCAATGACCGGTCCAACCTCTTGAAAAATTCAGTCCAGATGAAGATTCCTGCCAGACAAAAGGTGCCACCACAGAAAGCTCTTGCTGCCCAAGAAGTGCCCAGGCTGCCCCAATAACTACAACTCATGGCCAAAGGTTCCAGACTTTTTTTCCTGGAGGAAAGAGCTGCTGTTCCCTTTTTTCAGCCCTGCACTGCAATGGCCGGTCCAACCTCTTGAAAAATTCAGTCCAGATGAAGATTCCTGCCAGACAAAAGGTGCCACCACAGAAACCTCTTGCTGCCCAAGAAGTGCCCAGGCTGCCCCAAAAACTGCACCTCCAAGGGAAAGCTTCCAGACTTTTTTTCCTGTTGGAAAGAGCTGCTGTTCCATTTTTTCAGCCCTGCACTGCAATGGCCGTTCCAACCTCTTGAAAAATTCGTCCGATGAAAGATGCCGCCACACCAAAAGGTGCCAACAGAAAACTTCTTGCTGCCAAGAACTGCCCGGGCCTGCCCCAACACCTGACTTCCAAAGCCAAAGGTTTCCAGACTTTTTTCCTGCGGGGAAAGAGTGCTGATCCGTTTTCAGCCCTGCACTGCAATGACTGGTCCGACTCCTGGAAAATAGAAATCCAGCTGAAGATTCCTGCCAGACAAAAGGTGCCACCACAGAAAACTCTTGCTGCCCAAGAAGTGCCCAGGCTGCCCCCTCAACTACACCTCAAGGTCAAAGCTTCCAGACTTTTTTTCTTGGTGGAAAGAGCTGCTGATCCCTTTTTTCAGCCCTGTACTGCAATTGCCGGTCCAACGTCTTTAAAAATAGAATCCCAATGAAGATTCCTGCCACACAAAAGGTGCCACCACAGAAAGGTCTTGCTGCCCAAGAAGTGCCCAGGCTGCCCCAACAACTACACCTGAAGCCAAAGGTTCCAGACTTTTTTTTCCTGGTGGAAAGAGATGCTGTTCCCTTTTTTCAGCCCTGCACTGCAATGGCCGGTCCCACCTCCTGGAAAATAGAAATCCAAATGAAGATTCCTGCCAGACAAAAGGTGCCGCCACAGAAATCTCTTTGCTTCCCAAGAAGTGCCCAGGCTGCCACAAAAACTTTACCTCAAGGCCAAAGCTTCCAGTCTTTTTTTTCCTGGTGGAAAGAGCTGCTGATCCCTCTTTTCAGCCCTGCACTGCAATGGCCGGTCCAACGTCTTGGAAAATTCAGTCCAGATGAGGATTCCTGCCAGAAAAAGGTGCCACCACAGAAAGGTCTTGCTGCCCAAGAAGTGCCCAGGCTGCCCTACCAACTGCACCTCCAAGCCAAAGGTTCCAGACTATTTTTCCTGGGGGAAAGAGCTGCTGATCCCTGTTTTCAGCCCTGCACTGAAAATGATGGTCCCACCTCCTGACAACTGAATTGCAAATGAAGTTCCTGCCAGACAAAAGGTGCCACCACAGAAACCTCTTGCTGCCCAAGAAGTGCCCAGGCTGCCCCAACAACTGCACCTCCAAGCCAAAGCTTCCAGACTTTTTTTCTTGGTGGAAAGAGCTGCTGATCCCTGTTTTCAGCCCTGCACTGCAATGGCCGGTCCAACCTCTTGAAAAATTCAGTCCAGATGAAGATTCCTGCCAGAGAAAAGGTGCCACCACAGAAAGGTCTTGCTGCCCAAGAAGTGCCCAGGCTGCCCTACCAACTGCACCTCCAAGGGAAAGCTTCCAGACTTTTTACTTCGTGGAAAGAGCTGCTGATCTCTTTTTTCAGACTGTTTTTTTTTTTTTTTTTACTTTGCCACTGGCCGGTCCAACCTCTGAAAACTTCAGGTCCAGATGACGATTCCTTGCCAGACGACCGGTGCACCACAGACAGCTCTGTGCCCCAGAAGTGCCCAGGCGCCTAATAACTACAAAATCATGGCCAAAGGTTCCAGACTTTTTTTCCTGAGGAGGAAAGAGCTGCTGTTCCCTTTTTCAGCCCTGCACTGCAATGGCCGGTCCAACCTCTTGAAAAATTCAGTCCAGATGAAGATTCCTGCCAGACAAAATGTGCCACCACAGAAACCTCTTGCTGCCCAAGAAGTGCCCAGGCTGCCCTACCAACTGCACCTCCAAGCCAAAGGTTCCAGACTATTTTTCCTGGGGGAAAGAGCTGCTGATCCCCTTTTTCAGCCCTGCACTGAAATGACTGGTCCCACCTCCTGAAAAATTGAATGCAAATGAAGATTCCTGCCAGACAAAAGGTGCCACCACAGAAACCTCTTGCTGCCCAAGAAGTGCCCAGGCTGCCCTACCAACTGCACCTCCAAGGGAAAGCTTCCAGACTTTTTTTCCTGGTGGAAAGAGCTGCTGATCCCTTTTTCAGCCCTGCACTGCAATGACCGGTCCAACCTCTTGAAAAATTCAGTCCAGATGAAGATTCCTGCCAGACAAAAGGTGCCACCACAGAAACCTCTTGCTGCCCAAGAAGTGCCCAGGCTGCCACAAAAACTGCACCTCCAAGCCAGAGCTTCCAGACTTTTTTTCTTGGTGGAAAGAGCTGCTGATCCCTTTTTCAGCCCTGCACTGCAATGGCCGGACCCACCTCCTGAAAAATAGAATCCCAATGAAGATTCCTGCCACACAAAAGGTGCCACCACAGAAAGGTCTTGCTGCCCAAGAAGTGCCCAGGCTGCCCCAACAACTACAACTCATGGCCAAAGGTTCCAGACTTTTTTTCCTGGTGGAAAGAGCTGCTGATCCCTTTTTTCTGCCGTGCACTGCAATGGCCGGTCCAACCTCTTGAAAAATTCAGTCCAGATGAAGATTCTTGCCAGACAAAAGGTGCCACCACAGAAACCTCTTCCTGCCCAAGAACTGCCCAGGCTGCCCCACCAACTACACCTCCAAGCCAAAGCTTCCAGACTTTTTTCCCTGGTGGAAAGAGCTGCTGATCCCTTTTTTCAGCCCTGTACTGCAATGGCCGGTCAAACCTCTTTAAAAATAGAATCCCAATGAAGATTCCTGCCAGACGAAAGGTGCCACCACAGAAATCTCGTGCTGCCCAAGAAGTGCCCGGGCTGCCCCACCAACTGCACCTCCAAGCCAAAGGTTCCAGACTTTTTTTCCTGGTGGAAAGAGCTGCTGATCCCTTTTTTCAGCCCTGCACTGCAATGGCCGGTTCCACCTCCTGAAAAATAGAATCCCAGTGAAGATTCCTGCCACACAAAAGGTGCCACCACAGAAAGCTCTTGCTGCCGAAGAAGTGCCCAGGCTGCCCCAATAACTACAACTCATGGCCAAAGGTTCCAGACTTTTTCCTTCTTCCTTGGTTTTGCTACCTATTGCAAGATAGATACATCTACCCTTGAAACACAGTGGTAGAGGTCCTACATAGGGGTGAGAAAGAGGATGATGGGAGGAAGATTATGTGGGCAGGGGTCGCTCGCCCCTTGCCCTACAAGTAGGGCACGCACAGACTGTTGCCATTAGGTAATGATTAGGCGGTGTTTGGCTGCCATTCAGGCCTCACCTTATACTGCGCCCTGGCCCTACGTAGTATGTTTATAGTAGTTTTCCTTTAGTTTCCCTCTTTACTAACCAGTATCGTGTTATCCATACTATTGTGTTAAGATCTTTTTTTGGTATGCCTTTTCACTAGTTAATACTGTATTAAATGCTGTTCGTAGTATTTGTTTGAATGCCACCCGATAAGGTAGTTATTTTGTATCCTTTTTTTTTAGTTTTTAATTCCTCTTGCTAAGTTTATTACTATTATTTTTATTCTCACTGTAATAAAAGATATTTTGTGTGTTTGAATATTTCTGGCACTTGTCTTTATTCCGGACATGTATCCAAACGAACTGCTACACTCGGCCTCTCAGTTACTTCTGGCAACAGACTCCATCCCTCCCAGAGCCTTTGGGACGCCCGCTAAGCATGGGTACCGACCAGCTGCTGCAGATCCTGACAGCCCTGGCCTGTCTGTGTGGGTAAGCACAATTTTTTGATAGGAAGCAACTGAGAGAACAAACTTTTTAATATCCTTTTAGTGTTCCTTTAATTCCCCTTTTATGTTTATAGTAGTTTTCCTTTAGTTTCCCTCTTTACTAACCAATATCGTGTTATCCATACTATTGTGTTAAGATCCTTTTTTGGTATCCCTTTTCACTATTTAATACTGTATTAAATGCTGTTCATAGTATTTGTTTGAATGCCACCCGATAAGGTAGTTATTTTGTATCCTTTTTTGTATCCTTTTTTTAGTTTTTAATTCCTCTTGCTAAGTTTATTACTATTTTTTTTATTCGCACTGTAATGAAAGATATTTTGTGTGTTTGAATATTTCTGGCACTTGTCTTTATTTGTTTGTATCTAAACGAACTGCTACACTCGGCCTCTCAGTTACTTCTGGCAACAGACTCCATCCCTCCCAGAGCCTTTGGGAGACCTGCCGGAGTCACACACGGGAGCCCCTCTGGCCAGGTCTCCCTGCTGCCGGGGAGGGGCGGGGAAGAGCAGAGCCCGCTCCTCGCCGAGGATGCACATGGCAGCAAAAGGCTGCGGGTAGGAGTGGGAGCCCAGGCCATTGCAGTCTAAGATTCCCAGGAGCAGGTGGCCCAGCAGCTCTTGTCCCCAAGACACCGGTTCTCAATCCACAGTTCCCGGGAAGCTGCGGCTTTGCTGGAGGAGAAGATCCTTTCTGTGCTGCTGGACAAGATCGTCCAATGACGAAGGCAAGTGTTTCCAACTGCAGGGCTGTCTCTTGAGCCGCCTCTAGAGTAGAATATCAGGGAATATCTCCGCATCTCTGTTCCTTCCTGCGATAGCCTCCATCCCTTCCCCAAGCTCTGGCAGTCCTGGTGGCCTGCAGACAGATTAGCCTCTGCCTATGGGACAAAATCCAGCCTATACGGCAAGGACTTCAAGTAGTTCAGGTTTGAGCCAGTAGGGCACTGCAGTACTGTTGTGTAAACACTAAAGAAGGAGAAGGGGAAGGAAGAAAATAGAAACTTTTTTTTTTTGGTTGCAAATGGGTTTTTTTCACGTGGGTTTAGGGTGGATATTTGGGAAAGGTTCTTCCCTGCGAGGGTGGTTGGCACTGGACCAGGCTCCCCAGGGCAGTGGTCACAGCAGCAAGGCTGGCAGAGTTGAGGCACACGGAGTGACTCTTGGGGTCGGTCCTGTGCCGGGCAAAGGCTTGCACTCGACGCTCCTCGTGGGTCCCTTGCACCTCAGCATGTTCTGTGATGGTGCGATGAGTTCCCTCTCTTTCAACACTTTTATTCTTTTTAGGGCTCCTGGCTGGCCGGGGGCCGAAGCCCGCCTTCCGCGCGCCTGCTTCCCTGGCCGTTGTGGCGGCCGCAGCCAGGCGCTGAGTGCCAGCTCCCCGCGCGGGCACGGCCGCTCGCTCCAGGAGTGGCGGGGCAGCGCCGGCGCCTCGAGGATTCCCGGGATTCCCTCGCCGGTTTCCAGGCAACGCTCCTCGCGCGCTCCTCGCTCCACGGCCGAAGGTGCGCAGCCAATGGGAGGCGGCAGAGTGGGCGGGGCGAGGCGGGGATTGGGCGGGGCGGGGGCGGGGCCGAGAGCGGCGTTTGTTGGGGTTTGGGTGGGAGCGGGCGGGGCCGGGAGCGGGAGCGCGGCCGCTGAGCGACCTCCGGGCAGCGGCCCCCGGGGGAGAGACCCCCGGCGAGTGGCCTCCGGTGCGCGGCCCCGAGGGAGAGACCCCCGGCGAGTGGCCCCCGGTGCGCGGCCCCGAGGGAGAGACCCCCGGCGAGTGGCCCCCGGTGCGCGGCCCCGAGGGAGAGACCCCCGGCGAGTGGCCCCCGGTGCGCGGCCCCGGGGGAGAGCCCCCCCGTGTGCGGCCCCCGGCGAGTGGCCTCTGGTGAGCGGCCCCCAGTAAGTGACAGCCGGTGAGCGACTCGCGGTGAAGAAGCCCCGGTAAGTGAGCCCTGGGGAAGGACCCCGGTGAGCGAGCCGCGGTGAACAATCCCCGGCAAGTGACCCCCGGGGAGGGAACCCCGGGGACGGAGCCCCGGTGAGCGAGCCGCGGTGAACAACCCCTGGCAAGTGACCCCCGGGCAGGGACCCCCGGTGAGCGGCCCCCGGGGGTGTCGGGCCGGGGCTGGGCGCGTTCCTTCCCCGTGCAGAGCCGAGCGGGGCCGTGGCGGGAGCGGGGCCGGAGCGGAGCCGGCCGGGGCGGCAGAGGGGAGCCCTGAGCCGCCTTCTGCCGAGGGGGCTGCTGGAAAGGAGCCTGCGCTGGCAGGACCGGGGGACATGGCCCGAGGCCGAGGCAGGGGAGCTTCAGGTCAGCTCCTGGAGAAAGGTTTCTCGCTGTGTTTTTCGGGGGGGGCTCGGGCACTGCAATGGGTTGCCCAGGCGGAGCCAGCACCCCGGCAGGTGTTTCAGAGGCGCCGGCATCTGGCCATGGCTGACAGGCTTTAGTGGGTTGGGGGGTCCTGGGGCAGTGCTGGGCTGACAGTTGGACTTGATGGAATCATGGAACGTGCTGAGTTGGGAGGGTCCCACCGGCACCGTGGAGTCCAGCTCCTGAGTTTTAGGCACCACTAAAGGAACTGAATCTGCATCGAGCTGTTTGGCTCCAAAAACTCTTCTGCCCCTAGTCTACACTGCAAAGTAAAACAAAACAGACCGTGCAAAATAGAGGCCTGTGTTCCCCCCAAAGGGAAGGCAGGCAGTTACAAACCAGGACAATAAATCAAAAAGAGCTTACATTCATGGTCCCCCCAGTTGTATGACACATCAAACCAGACCGCTGTTACCCATGTAGAACTCTCATCAGGAACCCCAAACTTTCTTGTGTGTATTTGTATAGATATGTATATATACAGATAGATATGTCTAGGTATCTATTTGTGTGTATCTCTATAAATAGATTCTGTATCTTTGGATGTGATATTGGCATGCTATTCTTGTGTGGCAACAAGTGGACTTAAAAGGTTACAACACTGTAGGAGATCGCCTTTCTGCTTGTGGGTTCTATTTTTTAAAGAAGGCAACGAGAAAAGAACTCTTTAGCCAAATATAAGTTAAGGGCTCCTGGCTGGCCGGGGGCCGAAGCGCGCCTTCCGCGCGCCTGCTTCCCTGGCCGTTGTGGCGGCCGCAGCCAGGCGCTGAGTGCCCGCTCCCCGCGCGGGCACGGCCGCTCGCTCCAGGAGTGGCGGGGCAGCGCCGGCGCCTCGAGGATTCCCGGGATTCCCTCGCCAGGTTCCAGGCAACGCTCCTCGCGCGCTCCTCGCTCCACGGCCGAAGGTGCGCAGCCAATGGGAGGCGGCGGAGTGGGCGGGGCGAGGCGGGGATTGGGCGGGGCGGGGGCGGGGCCGAGAGGGGCGTTTGTTGGGGTTTGGTTGGGAGCGGGCGGGGCCGGGAGCGGGAGCGCGGCCGCTGAGCGACCTCCGGGCAGCGGCCCCCGGGGGAGAGACCCCCGGCGAGTGGCCCCCGGTGCGCGGTCCCGAGGGAGGGACCCCCCGTGCGCGGCCCCCGGCGAGTGGCTGCTGCTGAGCGACACCCGGCGAGTGACCCCCAGTAAGTGACAGCCGGTGAGCGACTCGCGGTGAAGAAGCCCCGGTAAGTGACCCCTGGGGAAGGACCCCGGTGAATGACCCGCGGTGAACAACCCCTGGCAAGTGACCCCCGGGCAGGGACCCCCGGTGCGCGGCCCCCGGGGGTGTCGGGCCGGGGCTGGGCGCGTTCCTTCCCCGTGCAGAGCCGAGCGGGGCCGTGGCGGGAGCGGGGCCGGAGCGGAGCCGGCCGGGGGGGCAGAGGGGAGCCCTGAGCCGCCTTCTGCCGAGGGGGCTGCTGGAAAGGAGCCTGCGCTGGCAGGACCGGGGGACGTGGCCCGAGGCCGAGGCAGGGGAGCTTCAGGTCAGCTCCTGGAGAAAGGTTTCTCGCTGTGTGTTTCGGGGGGGGCTCGGGCACTGCAATGGGTTGCCCAGGCGGAGCCAGCACCCCGGCAGGTGTTTCAGAGGCGCCGGCATCTGGCCATGGCTGACACGCTTTAGTGGTTTGGGGGTTCCTGGGGCAGTGCTGGGTTGACAGTTGGACTTGATGGAATCATGGAACGGGCTGAGTTGGGAGGGTCCCACTGGCACCGTGGAGTCCAGCTCCTGAGTGTTAGGCACCACTAAAGGAACTGAATCTGCATC
>NW_024104007.1:3172132-3305772 GCF_003945595.2 Pipra filicauda | reverse complement strand
AATAATAGTGCAGACCTTTTTTTAACTTCAGAGTTTAGTCTGCCCTCCGTAAAAACAAGTTACATTAAAAAACCGTGCACCAGAAAAAGCAAACCTCATTTTCCTGGTTTCTGCTTATAAGATTTACAGGTACTTAAAATAAACCTATGAAAAACAGACCCAGTGTGCTGGAATTTGCTAACTAGTGAGAGCAATTACCTCCAGGTCCCAAGACCTAACGGAGCTTGGCTTTTTGGAAATAAAACTTGGCAAGCGCTTCTTCCTGCTGCTGTTGTAAAGGTGCACATGAAAAGATGTGCTGACCTCTGCCAGAAACCCCAGGAATCCAGTTCAGAGAGATTCTCCTGTGGAGGGGATGGCTGGATTCGGGCAGCACAGATGGGGATCGGTGTGGAAACGCCGGCGAAACATTCGCTTCTCATTGTGTGGCTTCAGCGTGGCAGATTCTTTGCAATTGCCTGGTGTACCACAGTAATTAAATGGGTCAAGAGCAGTAAGTTCAGATACTTAACAAGAAAATAAAGACCTCACTTGACAGCCAGCAGCGGGTCGTGCTCATTTCACAGGAGTAAGGAGAATTAATGCAGGTTGTGCAGTGAAAGTCAATCTGAGCCTTTGTGGCAATGATTTTGTATTGCTTCAGAGATCACCCACCAATTAACTACAAATGCTGTAATGGCTGTAAATCAGGTTGTCTTATGAAACTAATGCTCCAGTTTCAGATGTCCTAGAAAAAGGGAAACAGTAGACTCTGCTTTTCTCCTTTCAGTGATACGTAAGTAAGAAAAGATGAGAAAGACACAACCAACCTTTGTTAATATTGAAATGTAAAATAATCCCATTTTCACTGGACTGTTTCATGCATGAGGGGAAAATGAAGTTTGTGGAATGAAGTAAATATGATAGAAGTGGAATCCAAGATGGAAATTGATTTTTGTAAGACTCTCCAGTTTGGAGGGTGGAGGTAGTTTCACACTAGTGTTTCGAAGGAAATTATTTGTTGTTGTCAGTATCCATTGTTCTTGGCTGGGGGAAGGAGCTCCTGTTTCCCACAGCAGTTGTAAAAGTCCTTTAGGAAGGATGAGATCTTCCTCCTAAAATATTAAGGAACAAGTAACAAGAATGTTAAAAAAAAATAAAATTAAAACCATAAAATGTGTTCTGCCACAAACCAGGAGCTTTCCCCTTGAAAGTTAAGAGATGGGACCAGGTTTGCTGCTGTGTTTGTAGATTCCCTTTGGACTGAGCACTATTAAAAGGGTTTGTGCCCTCCTGCCTAATTGGAACCAATGTCCAGCAGCGAGGGTTGGGCTCCATCACAAGCTGGTCCAAAGCAGCAGAGCTCAGCTCAGCCACAGGAGACAAATTAGGTGTCTCAGCTTCAGCATCTCATCAAGAATCGCTCAGAAACTTTGCTCATGTCTGTGCCTTGCGGTTATTAGGTGCAAGAAATACAGTTTTTAAAACTGTATTTAATCATTTCTCAGTAACCTCTTTTTCTGCAAATTTATGGCATCAATGGGTATGACTGTTTATTATGTCTTACCTATAAAATCTGACCTGTTTTATATACTTTTTATGGAAACAGTGTACAGTCATAAATTAAAAGATGCAACTGTTTTGGATATTTTACTGGTGGTCCTGTATTTTCCTGCCAAAAGTGCAGCTGTTTTAGGTTTCTCGGGATAACATTATAAAAGGCTGTGTGCATTTTGCAAGTTTATGCTTGAATTGCCAAGCCAGAGGTGGAATGACTCAACCTTCCCAGGAGCAACATGTACCAAGTGAGGAATCAAAACAGCCGGCTGAAGTGGGGCAGCTCAGATGGCCACTGGGAGAGGCACTTCTTTCATGGTGGTGTATCTGGTGGTCAGGGTTTGAGATGATTGTCGTGCTGGGCTGTGGATCCCTCTGTGTATATGATGGGGTTTTGGTGCAAAACTAGTAGAGAATCTGGTCTTGTACCTGTCTCACGTAGGGTTACACCGTGGAAAAAGGCCATCCAGGCCCCCCTGAGCAGACACCTTTAATGGGAGCTCTTGGCGTGTGTGGCTGGGTTGGAGCCCTTGGAAGGAGCCAAGGGGAGCCAAGGGTGTGTTGGTGTGCCAGCACAGGCAGCGTGTTTCCATGTCAACTCGTCAGGCCGGCAGGTTTGGGGGAGCATTAGATGGCTCTGCAAATGGATGGTGATGCTTAATTCATGGGGAAGTTTAGAGGCTTCTTTAGCCAAAATGTTGACGATCTGATTCCCAGGTGTCAGCAGGCTCCAGACACAGATAGGCCTGAGAGCACAAAGCTCAGCCCTGAGGTTGTCAGAGGAACCAGCATTAACTGACAGAACTGAAGCCCTCCTGTTCCCATGGGAGCACCGAGAGCTTATGAGTTGTCCTTGTCTTAGAAAGAACTACAGAAGGGTGGAAATGAACCCTCCCCCAGAGCAAGCAGAGAATACAAACCTGTGAATGTGCTTAGCCCTGTGGCACTGAGCTGTCCCAGTGTGTTGGTTGGGGCAGCCTGGCTGAAGGTGCGTCCTGGTTTTAACTCATGGAAGCTTTATCCTGCTGTGTTCGTGGGTGGCTGGCAGTGGGCAGCCCCATCTCTTTGCTTTCTCCCAGAAGCAGCCTCCACCTCACCATACCGTGCACTACACAGGTGTTTGATGTGTTCATTCCTGCTCTAAAATGACGCTGCTCTCTGCTGCAGGTACCTCACCCACGTACGAGCCGCCTCTCCGCAGGATCTCGCCGGGGGATACACGTCTTCCCTGGCTTGTCACCGAGCCCTGCAGGATGCTTTCAGTGGGCTCTTCTGGCACCCCAGTTAGCCAGGGACCACTGGCCTGACACCAAGGGACAGCCAACAGGGCAAGAAGCTGATCAAGCCAGCGAAGGTTGGGGCAGAATCGCTGCCCTCTGCGATGGCCGTGCTGCCATCGCTTTCTCGTGCACTTTTCTGTGCAAAACCAGCTGTGTTCGAGTGTTAAAGGGAAGAAAACAAAGCCCGTCTGCACGAGAGCTTTGTAAAATGGTGAGATACATTTTTGTGGAGGGGGAAACTTGTTAGTCATGTGGCACTTTGCTGAGGGAGGCTGAAGCAATAAGCCACATCTAATGGGAGATGTGAATAACTCAGCTGTGTATGTTTGAGGCTTAAAGAAATACACTTGTAAATTTTTTTTTTTAAATAAAGCCAGACTTTTTTATTAAAGTTTGTGGTTTTACTCTTATTGCAGGGTTTTATTTGCACAAGCATTTAAATGCCATTTTGATTATAACATTTAGTGTCAATATTCAAGCCTACGTTTTCTTCCCATAAAACTAGTTTCCCCAAGTTTAGACAAGTGGGTTTTTCCTCCTGCCAGCTGGATGAGATGAGAAACCCTGTAACTATGCTGACACAACTCCTTCTGGGTGACACTTGGTTCTTACCTTTGCCTGGAAAACCAATATTTAGCTGAAAGTCTTTCTGCTGAGTTCCTCTAGAAGCAGTCTGAGAAACAAGACTGAGTCACTGAAGCAGTTAAAATTTTGGGGTTATTTTTTTGGGGGTTATTTGTTTTGGTTTTGTTTGTTTGTTTTCTCCTGTTTAGCTCCATTTGCAACTTTTCTGTCATGCACTCAGGAGCTTCTTTTGGCGGGAACATCCCTTTGCCTGGCTTTTGGGATGACCCTTGCCACTTGATTTGCTGCTTTCATGTATTCTTTCCCCTCTCCTTGTAGTGGAATGTTGACTAATGGCAGCAGAGCTGGGCTTCCCCTGGGAGAACTGGACTTTGCCATGAGTGGGTATAAACTGCAGGAGATGGGAAACTGCTCAGGACAGGGAGCTTGGACCATGTTTCATGGGCCATCCATTAATAGCTGTTGAATCCTGCTCTGAGGGGTGCACTAAATGGATGTATTTTTTCTATGCTGTAATAAAGAGAAGAACAAGCTCTATTCCAGACTTGGTGCTTTTTTTATTAAGGAAAGTAGAGGGAGGTGGCAAAATTTCCCTTGCCCTTTCCCTGAAATCCTGCCGGTTGTGCCCAGAACAGCTGCTGACAGGGAATGTTACACGCAAGGCAGAGGAGAAAAGATCACAGCCTGTGGAGCACCTCCCTGCAAGGGGCAGGGGGCCTGGCCTTGGACACAGAGCCTGTGCCTGGGTGCTGTAGGACTGGGGGTGCAGTGCCAAGAGGCCACCTCTGTTGGAATCCATCCCTGAGACGAGCACTGCTTCCCACCTGGGATTCTCCTCTCTTCTCCTCTCTCCCTGAGAGGGCTGACATGCCCACCATTTTTCCAGTCCCTGGGAGTTTTTTCCTTCTGTCACAGGTGCCTGACATCCTGTTGCCAGGGACAAGATGGCACCAGTCTTCTTGAGATTCAGCTCTGGGACCCTGGGAGGGGGTAGCAGCAACTAAGGAGAGTCTGTCCTTTTCCAGCCTGACCCAGACTGGTAAGGATGCACCTCACCAATGGTCTGTTTGTATTCAGTTTGTAAAGGCTCAGGTCATGCCCTAGCAAAAGCAGAATTGCATATACATATTAATTATGTATCATTTAAATACACTCATTAACTTGCCTCATTTGGTATTTTGTGTGGAAGGGTTGTACGCACAAGTGGCAACTGCACAGGAATCTGGAAAACCTCCTGGTTATGAGTATAGCCACCTATCATCTGCTGACTTGCATCTAAACCAAAGTTATGCTGCTGGAATAACACTGGCATTCAATCCTTAAGGGAACAAAACCTTTACTGACCCAAATCTTTCCCTGCCCTGGGACGCTTTAGTCATGTGCTGGAAATCGGTTACGCCCTTGACTTGCTCCACCCAGAAGTGGTGATCAAAGCCGGGTCTCTGCTGGTGCAGTGGTGCCAAGAAGCCCTGAATTTGGGCTCTGAAGCAACGCAGAGCCACAGGGACCTGCAGTCTGTGTCAGGCGTGTCAGCAGAGCTCACAGGCTCACTGCATCGTTCCAGAATGGTCGAGGGCCTTGTCACTCCAGCAGCGGTTGTGGAGGGCTCCAGGGAACAGGAGCCACTGTCAGATGTTTATGGGAAAGGCAGAGGGCAGCAGCTGGAAAGCAGCAGAGCAGCAGCACAGGCTGGGAGTGAGAGCCCAGCGCGCTCCTGGCGCAGCAGTGCCTGGGAGGACACAGAGGCTGGAGCTGCTGAGACCACAAAGGCCAGAGGGGGAATGCTCAGGCTGCAGTGCGGTCCAGGGAGGAATCTGTATGGCAGCGCTCAGGACAGCACGGGTGAGTCATGACGGCCTTCCCCCTCTGGATTGATAAATGTGCTCCCAACGCGGGCTGTGGAGCCAAGGGAGAGAAAGGCTGTCACACTGAGCCATGAGCAAAACAAACCCACGGCCCTTAGCGGTGCTTGGGTGAGAACCAAACATCCTGCAGGCTGCAGGCTCGGGGATGGAGCCACAGCAGCAGAGCCAGGAGCGGGACGGACATCTGGTAAGGGAGTTGCTGGGCGTGAGCTGGGAGCGGGGACTGAGGGGAAATATCTGACACTGAGAGGGCGAGCTGAGTTCCCCGGCCAAATAAACTGTTTGTGGTTCATGTTGCCCAACAATAGTTTGGACGGGTAAGAAAAGGAAATGAAAGGCAGAGGCTTTTCAAATCCCTGCAGAATACAAGCAGCCAGTCAGAGAGATCATCCCGGGACTGCAGCAGGGAAGCAGTCGGAGGTGGGGGAGAGCTGGGAGAGGGCAGAGGCACAAAAGCCACGGGAGGACACAGTTTCAGGAAGAGAGGACTGTTTTCCAGGTGCTGGTTTCAGTCTGGCACTTCAATACAAACATGTACTTATTCTGCAAACGTGCAAAAGGCATTAGAGTCTTTTCTGCTCTAACAGTGGGCAAACTCAAAGTCAGGAGTCAACTAATCCCTAACTAAATCTCAGTGTTCAAAGGCATTTTTTACTCAAACCCATAGGATATGTGGCTATTTGGCCCTGTCTGTATCTCAGGTTAAGTTTCTGAAGGGTTATCTTCCTTACACAAGGGCTGCTTGTGCATCTGCTCACCGTAATCCAGTATTCTGAAACAGCAAAATGTTTGTCAGAGAGAATCCAAGGCAGGGGTTATAGAAGTCACTTTCCTAGAACCGGCAAAATATAAAAATCTGTTCTCCCCACAAACTGCACATTATCAAAATGCCACAGCAGAAAACCACCCCAGGCTGTGTCACTGAATCAGCACAGGGCGTGAAACAATAGAGAGCAGAGAAGTACTAAAGCACATTTATTACAAAAGAGCAAAGTTTTAATTTTTTGTAGTAACAACAGTTTCAATCTGCTTATCGATCCCACAATTAAAAAAAAAAAAAGGTAAATGCAGGAAGCAGGGCTCCCAAAGGAAAGCTGCAACATGCACTGTGCATCTCGATGGGTAACACAGGTATGCTGTGAATAACTCAACAGGTAAACCAGAGGCACCCTAAATACCCTTTACACAAACTAAGGTAGTCACCATAACTCCAGTCTTCAACTCAGTAATTTCTCTTCAGAAAAACCTTGGCTGGTACACAGACGTTTTGAGGCTGGTTTTGCTGGAAAAAGGTTAGAAAAAGTAAGTTATTTAATGTGCAGTAAACAGACTGAGCTAAACCACAAGCCCTGGAACGCTTAAGGGATTTAACAGGAAGAGATGAGAGTTAAAATCAGGATTAACAGTCACAAACGCAAACTGTTACAGCAGTAATGGGGGATCTTTACTAAATGCCAGAAAGGACTTTCAAAAAACCTGTATGGAAATAGATTTTGACCTACATCTCAGTGCTACCCAACAACAGCATAAAAATAAGTTTCACAGCATTAAAGCTTTAAAAAACCCTCCTTTCCTTAAGTTCATGTAACTTGCAGCCTTTTCACGGGCTGCAAAGCCCAAGATCACGAAAACCAACCAGTTTCTACAAGTACTGCAAGAAACAAATGACCAACTATAAAAAAACCCCAAAACACAAAGTAACCAAATTCAGCACTGAAGCTCTCTACCTGTCTCAGTTAAACTGCACAGAACCTGACTCTGCTGATGTGGTGGCTCCAGCCCTACACTGAGTCCATGTGAGCATAAGGGAGAAGGTCAGAGCTGGGACCAGTCCCTTGGAAGTGCATTTTCTGGGCAAAAATGCAGCTCCAGCTCTTAAGTCCTGAGCTAACAGAAAACTGTGTTTGGCATTAGATCACAGACTCACTGAATATCCTGCGTTGGAAGGGCCCACAAGGATCGCTGAGTCCCCATCCTCCCCCAGTACACAACCAAGGCATAAAGGTCTGCTTTATGGCCTGTGGGGTGATCCTGTCCAGTCCCCCATGTTTCTGGGGAGGCTCCTGCTGGGATCAGAGGAGCAGGCTGCTGTTTGCAGGAGCATAGGAAGCCCTGCAGCTGCTGCACACATGCAGGCACTCGGCCCTGCCGGCCACCTCCGCGCTCATCCCAAATCCAGTGTCGCTGTCGTACGGGCCAGAGTGGCCCACAGGGTGGGACCAGCCCGAGGCAGCAAAAGGTGGAGCCTGAAATCCCAGTGCCACGTGGGAGGGTTGTTCCTTACCTTCATCAGGGCAGGGCCTCTTGTACAGCACATCTGCTGGGACCTGGAAGCTGATGCACAGCATCTCCTTGTTGGGCGCCACATTCCTGACCAGGTACGTAGAACAGCGTCCATCCAGGGAGGTTCCCAGCGACGCCTCTGCTCGCTCCTGAATGTCCTTGGCTGGGTCCTCGTGCTTGGAGAACCCGTAGCAGTGCACAGTGGGAAGGGCAGCAGCACTGCACGGCTCCCCGACCAAGAGATGCCTGAAAACATCCAGGAATTCAACAGCCAGCGCTGGCAAGTTCATGACTATGTGGAAAGCGTTTTTCTGCTCTTCCTTCATGAGTGGGAGCTCTTTGCTCAGCTCCTCCCGTACCGGCCCCCGGAGGAATTCCCTGCCATCCATGTTGAACGCTTTCACTTTGGTGTCTACTTTGTTTAGCCTGCAGTTGTGCAGGAGCCAGTTGTAGGACTCGGGATTGAGGTCGTTGGCGAACACGCGGCACTTTTTCTTTGCTGCTGGAATGGCAAAAGGTCCGATCCCAGCAAAGACATCGAAAAGGACATCCCCAGGCTTCAACAGCTCCACGATACGGCCGTGTTCCGTGGAAAGGCGTGGGTTCCAGTACACTTTGGAAAAGTCCAATTCATACACAATATTATTTTCTTTGACCTGAAAGTCGAAAACATTTTCTGTGTTTAATTGCCTGGCAGGTTTAAGCATTATCAGTAATTCAGAGAGCTAAAAACCAAGGTGCCTTGTCGAAAGGTAACGGGTACATCAACATTTGTCCCACTGGTAGGACACAGGAACCTTGTAAAACCAGATCCAGCTCATCAGAAACTGCCATGAGGAATGTCCCCCACTGTCAATCCCAATGACTGGCTCACGCCTGTCTCAATCACCAGGTGGAAACAAAGCAGCAACTTAAAATGGCCATAAGAAAAAATGAGGCTTTTCAACAGCTTTGTGGCTGACTGACAACTCCTTTATTGAAAGCAGACTTTGGGAAGATGCCTCAAACCCTCCTTAGAGGAGCCCACACAGTAAATAAGCGTCTGAGAATGATACGGCACAAGAACGGGAACCCTCAGCCAAAGTCAAAGCCACTGGGAGCCAGTTCTGCAGCTTGAAAAATACTGTATTTCATCTCTCAAGGTGACAGAGTCTGGAAACTGATCCAAACCCAAACTTTGGAATGACCACTATCTTAAGAACAGACCTGAAAAGAAGCAGTATTTATTCAGATGAGAATGGGATGCAAGATAATACTCTCTTTGCACCACCGCACTGGAATTGTGTGACTCCAAAGTACAGTAACTTCAGATCCAAATCAGCCCATCGTTTGCTTTGCCAGCAAGAAACATCCTGAAGTGTATCTGCAGTGCTGGGTGCAGCTCCACGGTGTGCCAGGTGTACGGTAACACCATCTGCACAATATTTGATCCTCGCTGCTGCCTTGACAATTCAATTGCCTTCTCTGTGCGTGTACAGGATGTTCTACCAAGATATTCAACCTTTTTATTTGGTAATCTAATGTCTTCTCTTCTGAAAGTATAAAACTGCTCACAGATAGGGAAAATATTTTTGTGGGAGCCGTGGCCAAGTTTCCAGCTACAGAGAAGAAACCCTACACGAAGGATGCGTGGCAGTCACACAGCGATTGCACCTGATAAATGTCAGGACAGAGGAGAGAGGAGGTTTGTCTTGCTGCTGTCAGAAAAGGAAAAAGGCAAAGGCAAAATGTTGCCTGAGTTGCAAAGCCAATCAGATTGAAAACAAACTCTTAGGTTCTATATCAGCCACTGTACAAGGCTTGGTGACACTAAAAACCTGCATTTTCTTAGATCAAATCCACTGAATATTTTGGCTTTGAGAAACATCCCCCAGTACAAGTTTGTCATTAGTATCTCTGTAAGAAACCTTTACTGCAGCTGCTTTTACACAGCATTAAATCTAGGCTGTGTACTTGAAAGAATACATGTCTTCATGATCCCTATGGCTGAGTTTGCCCTTGGCAGACCAGGACAAAGGAATGCAGAAGTAAGAGCCAACCTTGATGCTCAGACAGGTGTCAGGAAGGGCACTGTGCAAAGGAGTGGTCTCAACAGCATCCCTGCATCATCTCTTTCCAGAAGATGCCCTTGGGTTTTAGCATATTAAAATTAAAATACCAGGGGGAAAAGGCCTGTACCTTGGTTACCAGGTTCTTCTCTCCAGCGAGCACTTCCATTTCAAAATTCCTGTATGTGCTGTCAATAATATTGGTTTTATTCACTGCACAGGTGATTCCTGGATTCTTGTCAATTATAACCTGGCCTGAAAGAGAGGGCAAAAGATATTCTGGTTACGGGACCACCACCTTTTAATGTTCTACAACAGCCACAACAAACCTGCTGTTAACAGTTAAAAATAACAAAAGCAAGTGTGTGTTGGAACAACCTCCCTCTCCTGACTCAGGGTTGCAGCTGTGACACCTTTTTAAAGCACACACTTCACCCTGAGCCAGTGCTCAGTGCAGGGAGAGGAGAGAATTGTGCCCTCTGGGCACAGCTACAGCACCAGCACAAGGCTACTTAAAGGCAAAATAAAAAGCAATCGAAAGTTTTCTTTGCACAAGTGACACTTCATAAAATATCTTTTGGGAAATATACAAAATATACAAATTCCTTTTTTGAGAGGAGCAGTTTTACCTACCAATCAAATGTCTGTAGGGCAGCTGGTGATCCCTGAGATTCAGATGTGCTATGTGGCCAACACGGCTAAACCCAGAGGTGACCTCCTGACCCTCAGGAAGCACCGCTCGCAGGATCTCCTCCGACTTGAAGTTCTCGTAGGTCAGCTCCAGGTTATACCTGGACACCTCAGGATCAACACTGAGCTCTTTCAGCACCTGCTGCTCTGATTCTCCCAATGAGAATCCTGGTATTTTATGAGGATCCAGGATAACAAGTCTACTGTCCTCATCTTCTGGATCCTCAACGACTCGCTTCAGACCGGGACGCTGCAGGACCGATTGTTTTAGGGACTTCAGCAAACTATTTACAATTTCTTTCTTGACTTTAAGAGCTGGAACAACAACTGTCCTTTTAAAAGCCTCTCTGTTGAGCAGGGTCATCCCACGCACTCCGGGATGTGGTGAATACAGTTCTGGATTAGCTTTATCCTCCACGGTTTCAGGCATCGTGGAGAAAGCGTTTTTTCTAACTACTACAAAGGGCCCAGGTATTCTGCCAGAATATTGTGCCAACAGCATCCAAACTGCTGGAAATGATGTATTTGATGCAGCTGTCCTAAAATGATTAGTTTTCAGTAGTCTGGCAGAGTATCCAAATCTCCAC
Organism: Pipra filicauda; assembly: GCF_003945595.2. Lineage (NCBI taxonomy): Eukaryota > Metazoa > Chordata > Aves > Passeriformes > Pipridae > Pipra > Pipra filicauda. The sequence continues at coordinate 3,294,898 of NW_024104007.1, read as the reverse complement.
AAAGTCCTAGAAGAGAAATTATTCATTTTATAGACATTATGTAATCATTCCATTAAAAAGGCTGCAAATCACATGGATTTGCTGTTCTCTTAAACCACAATTTCCATCTGTACCAAACAATCCACAATAGTTTAGTAAAGCTCTTTATTATAAAATATATACTGCAAATGTCTGTTATTTTGCAAATGTGTTTTTAGACTTAAACACCAACTAACTTCAAGCAGCAAGATAATCTCCTCCTGCCAAAAAACAATGACCTCTCCTTGTTCTAATAAATGTGATATTAATCCCAGTAAGCCACATGGAAAGATTTCTACTGTCTCGATCCTACTGTTGGATCCATTCTGTGTCTGATAAAATTCATTACCAAGCAGTGGTTGCTAGAAAACAGTTTTTAGCATTAGTGGTCATGATCACTCTTTGGTGATTTCTGCCTCCCAGACCCCAGTGTAAGGTGTTACACACTCCACAGTGTCTTTGCTCCATGGGCTGCATGCCAGGAAGATCATTAATTAAATCCAGTATTCCCTATAACGTCCAGGGGAGCATTAGTAATGGCTCTTCCAGTGACTGAGTCCCATTCTACAGTTCATCCATGGGATGGGGAACTTTTGAAAGTGGCTTTACCCTTCTCTCAATGGTTTCCTCCACTAGAGACAGTCCAAAAGGGCCAGTTTTCTGACTGTGTCTGCTGCTCCAAGGCAGGAACCAATGGTTTAGGCGGTGCTCAAGGCTGGCATCTCTCCTGACCTCTTGGGAAGCTTGTTTTGAGATCAGGGGTGGATAGGAAAGACGCAAACCAGCTCTGAAAGGAAACTGGTTCTCCTGCCTCCCTCAGCCACTGCCCTCCTCCAGGGTTCCAGGCTGTGCAGTCTCTCCTTCCCAAAGCTGCTGTGCCCAAACCCCGGCAAAGCTGGTCGTGCTCCCATCCTCCCTGCATCTCCCAACCAGCCCATTTCCCTAAGCCAGGCTTTTGGCAAAGCACGCCTCCTTCGCCTGTTGACTCAGAAATTAAACACTGCATTCCTCACGTCTGCTGCACAGGAGAAATCCCTCATCCAGAGGCCTGAGCATCCCTGTGTTTCTTCTCCTGAGGCATTTGCCTTCTTCCTAGACGGAAACTATTGAATCAGTACTTCAGGATCACAGAATCGACTGTGGTTGGAAGAGACCTCTGGGATCACCGAGTCCAACCTGTGCCCCAACACCACCGTGTCAACCAGACCACGGCACCGAGCGCCACGTCCAGTCTCTCCTTAAACATCTCCAGGGACCGAGACTCACTACTTCCCCGGACAGCCCATTGCGATGCCTCATCAGCCCTTCTGTGAAGCAATTCCTCCCGATGTCCAACCTGAATCTCCCCTGGCGCAGCTTAAGGCCAAGTCCTCTCATCCCGTCGCTTCTAGATAAGGTTACAAAATAAACTCCCCACCCCCGCGCTGTATTCTGGCTGGAGGCCACTGCACCACCTTCCCAGGTGGGCAGACCAGCCTCTCCCTCACCGCCGCGATCCCGGTTTATCCCGTTCTTCCCTCAGGGAAGCTTCTCCCCCCCCTTTCTCCTCCCCCCCCCGGCCCTCACCTCATGCCGGGCCCCGCGCGCCGCGCGCGCGCGTCATCGCCGCCGCGCCGGGGGAGGGCGGGGCCAGAGCATTGGCCGCGCCCCTCCAACGTGACCACGCCCCCCGCGCGACCCAAATAGGGCGGACGGGGCCGCCGCTGCGACCACGCCCCCTTTAATGGTCACGCCCCCAAAAACTGGCCCCGCCCCCGGCGCGCCCCTCAGTGCGCCGGGTACGCGGGGGGCGATGGCGCCGCCGCCATGGGGGTCCCGCAGCGCCCGGCCCCTGCCCGCCCGCGGGTGGTACCTGTCCGCCCGCCTGCAGGACGAGGAGGACGAGGAGGATGAGGAGGAGGACGGGGAGTCCGCCCCGCTGCTGCCGCCGCCGCCGGCGCGCAGCGTGCGTGTGAGGGGCGGCGGGGAGGGAGAGCCCCGAGGGGGCTGCGCGGCCGCGGTGGGTGCGGTGTGAGGGGGAGCTCGGGGAGCGCGGGCTCAAAGGTCGGGCGGGCGGGACGGGGCTGTGCGGGGCGGCTCCGGGCTGACACCTGGGGAAGGGGGGGGCTGAGCCGCTGCTCTTGGTCCCTTTGGTTCTGCTCCGGGTCCCTTTGGTTCTGTGAGTGCCGAGCGCTTGGAAGCGCTGCCATGTGCCCACGCAGGGAGAGCCTCCTCCGAGCCATAAATCTTTTGCGCTCTACTATCACTGTACTCAAAGGTTGTGGGCATTTGGGATGCCTGCGGGGCAACATCGTGTTGTTGTGTGCGCAGCAAGGGTTTACATGGTCTTAAGAGTGAGAAATGAGGTTTTCTTGATTTAGATTAAGGAAGGAAAAGCTGACTGTGGCCCCCTCCCTTAAATTGCCTCCTGTAAGAGACCAAAACACCTCTAGCACTAATTGTACTTCTTTTTCTGGGCCTTTTCACAGAGTTCTTCAAGTCGTGGTTCCTCATTTGCTTTCTCGGTGTTCAACCTAATGAATGCAATCATGGGCAGTGGGATACTTGGCTTATCCTATGCTATGGCCAACACAGGGATCATGGGCTTTAGGTAAGTTTTCAGTTTTTACATACCCTCATTTTTAAACTCAGCTTGTAGTTTTAAGTGGAACAAAACTTGATTACTAAGGCTCCTGTGCAAATCTGAGGAAGAAATAAATAGCATGTGCTTTTCAGAATTGTTGAATAAGATATTCCCTCTTTGGTTTAGTCATTCAGATCAGGCCTGACATAAGCCCTGCCCGGACGTTGCATTAAATTGCCACATGGTGGCAATTTCTTGGCCATTACTCCCGATAGATTGGCAGTTTCCTTTCAAAGCTGTTATCTCCTGTAGTTCCAGCAATGGGCCTTCTGGAGTAGGATGGATATGTGTCTGAAAATTGTGAATCAGCTTGTGCTTTTGTTTGCACTTGATTGTTGTACCTGCTGTCCTGTGGATATCGGGGCCAAAGTCACCACAGCTGTCACTTTTACCATTTTCTGGGTGTTGGTTCCACTTCACTGGAAGCTGTGTGTTTGTCTGTGTGTATGTACACACACAAACTCCTATGTTTATGTCCTTTTTGTAATCCCTATGTCAGGCCTTTGCCCTGTATAGTGTGTGTTATTTTTAGTGAACAATAGAAGGAGCAGGGAACTTCACAAGTATTGGGAATGTCAGGGACCACATGAACCATAGTCAGCAGATACCAGCCACAAAATGAGGAAATCTTGTCTTGTGGTAGCTTAATTCTTGCAAAAGTAGCATTCTTAGAGCTAGAAAGTGCATTGTGCTGTAAAAGTGCTTTAATTGTGACTATTTTGTGGTTTTTAGTGTCTTGCTGCTGATTGTTGCCAGCCTTGCTTCTTACTCTGTGTTTCTTCTGCTCAGTATGTGCACTCAGACTGGTAAGTGAAAAGGATTTATCTAGCAGTGAGCTCTGAAGTATTTCCTCAGCTCTATCACAGAACGTGTGATATTGATGAGTAATGATTGCAATTAACAGCATGTTAACAGGTAGCTGTGCCTGGCTCACTGGTCTTGATTTATTTAACTATTTTAATGATTATTATTCGCCATTTAAAAATCTGAGTTTGAGATTTCTTGTGAGCTGTCGCTGCCAAACTGGCTGGTTTCTAGATTTTCAGTTTTAATTGTTTTTTCAAAAAGCCTCTCTCATCTTTCCTAATATACAGATCCTGTATTTCTGCAGCGAAATTATTTTGGTGCTGGCTGGACCACGCGACACCAGTGTGTGCTGCTGTTTTCAGTGTAGGCTTAGGAGCAATGAAATAGCAGCCTTTAATTCTTCTGCTTGTAATGTGTGTATTTTGTTCCTGGTTTGAAGTGGATACCTTTCAGTTTTTGTGATCAGGTTGGAGCATCATAATTGTCGTGGTGTGTTATAGATGCAGGTTTTTACGGCATTTTTTTTATGCCGAATGGGAAGTCACGTTCCAGTCCTTGGGAACTGCCCTGCTTTGGGAATGCTCAAGTGCAAACAAATCTGCTGATGTTTTAATTCTTGCTTCCTTTAGCTGTGACTGAAATGACTGCTTCCCTGAGTTCTCGTACACAAAGATCACGTTACAGCAGGAAGTCTCTGTCTTTCCCAGTCACCTGGTTATTGTTTCCCTCTCATCTGTTTTCCTCTCTTTTCAAAGGTGGTGGGAGAAAGCTTCCGCTTCTTTCCTCCTTGGCTTTGTTTTCTTTAGCTGCCTTTGGTCTCTCAGATGATTGCTTCCTGATTCTTCTTAGATCTGCTGCTCCCGTCCTCACCTGTCCAGTGGTCTTCTTCACACATTCTTAAAAAACACTCCTCAGAGGTAGGGTTACTTTTATGGTTGATACTTTTGGCTGCTTAATTATTTGGGATTAAGTCTCTGGTAATGCTTTTCTTCTCTTGGAGCTCTGCTTATTAGAAAGGAATCAGAACCTGAAACAAGTAGGTAGAAATGTACATGAGAAGCAAATAAAGGGTGGATTTGAGGTAATTTTGTATGGCCTTTTTTTACCCCTTCTTTCAGGCTGAAAAATTCTGTATTACACAGGCACTAAGTGATATTAGGTTGTAAAGGGTGAAATAATAATTAAATAATAATAATAATAATATAATAATAATTACAGAGTTGCTTGCACCTAAATTATGGTGAGAGGGGAAAACTAAGGATTTAAGTTGTCTGAAGTAAGAAGAGTTTGGATATGAACCTAGGCACTTAATATGTGAGAATGTTGTCCAAAGCAACAGTCCACCTCAAGAAAACATTTTTAAGATGCAGACAGCTGAAAGCAAGGAGCACCACTGAAGTGACAGGATGAAGTATTTCTTGTCTGAAACAAGCACTTTACAGTTAATTATTAATTATCACCCAATACTGACAGGTAGGACCAGCACCAGAACTATGTCTGGATAAGTTTGCTGGATTTATGACCTTTTGTATTTTATTTTATTTTTTTTTTAAATAAGATCTGAGATTGCATTCCCTATAATTACTGTCAGTTATTGAAGTAATTAAATGTTAGATAGAATTCTGAGTTTTTCCTTTGAACATTGTCTTTAAAAAGTGGGAAATATGACCTGTTGTACCTTGACAAACTACATGTTTGATTCCAAAGTAGGTAATTAAATGTTTTTCTTTAAAAAAATCCACATTCATTTGTGAACAGTGTTATAGTATCAAGCTTAGTCCGTGGCAACAAATCAGAAAGAAATTTTAGTATTTTTGTATTAAAAAACGAGCTAGAAAAATTTAAAGGGGGCTGAAGAAAAACCTTTGAAAGTGTTTGTAAACCGTTCATTAGGAAAGAGCTGACTTATAAAATACCTTCTGAAAAGGAAGCTCTAAAAATGAATTCCATTTTAAACAGAGACCAGGATTTACTAAGCACTAGCATTTTAATTGCAGTTTAAAAATAACTGAATAACTGAAGATGCTTCTTTATGTTGGTCTGGACCTTTGCAAAATCCAGTGATTTGTGTAGACCAAAAGGCTTAGCAAAAAAAAAATATTCCCAAGTGTCAAGTGTTGTGTTGGGATTAGTTTAGTCACTGTTTTCTCCTTCTGTTAATTCAGTACGACCTGTGTTGTTTTGGGCTGATAAAGGCTAAGCTTGCTCTGTAAAGCAGAGGAACTGGGAGTTTAAATGGGATGTACTTTGAAGTTTTGTGGCTTTTTTTTTTTTCTTTCTTCGTTTTCTGAGTGAGTCACAAATATTGCCGCTGCTATACTTGCCAACTTCATTTCACCTTTAAAGGGATAATTTCCACGGAGTGTTAGTGACATGATAAAAATTAAACCAGTCAGGCAGAGCTTATTTATATAAATTGTGCTTAATATTTTCATCCATATATTCTTGAAATCTCAAAAGTAACGCAATTAAGTGTTAGGGGTTCCCAGCGTTCACAGAACTAACCTGAGTGCAGAAGCAGAAATTATTCTAAGGTTTCATATTGCTATTTTGGAATTGTGTGGAAAACTGCCAGTTCTTTTTGCTGATAACTCCTCATACATGTATGCTGTGTATTTGTTGCCATGTGGTACAAACAACTCACTCTTAAATGTGTTTATCATTTTGCTGATTTTTATTTTTTGATGCCATCGAAGTTGGCTGCCTAAAATACCCTTTTTTTTTTCTCTTGTGATCAACAACTTTATTAATAAAAATAAGAAAAATGCAGGATAAAATTTAGTAAGACTTATTTCTTGTTTAATTATATTTGTATATAACTCATATTCCTGTAACCGGAGGTTTAAGAGGTAATCCAGGTTTATGCTGAGAGCTGACTCATTTAATTTTATTTAAAATGAATCTGTTATTTCATTTACTTTTTTGGAGTGTGTTGGTGTCAGTAGTAGAGCAGCATGTGAAACTGAGAAAATCAAGTGAGAAAATTAATGAAGTTTTGTTAGGTTCTGATTGTATATTTTTGTTTTGTTTTCCACCTCTGCTGCATGTGTGCAGGACTTCAGTGAAATAAAACCACCTAATCTTGGGCAGTTGGGAGTCTGAGGCTCCAGTCCTGTCATCTGATCTCTGTGTCTCCTGTGTCCCGTGTCATTTACTGCAGTGGGGCTTCACTCAGGTGTGAAGGGCTGCCCCAGCAGCTCAGGTTGCAGGGCTGGGCCCTAAATTAAGATGTGACAGGAGCAGGAGCTGTATTTTACCAAACAGAACCAAGGAAGAGAAACCAAGTGTTGTGACAGTAAAATTACATGGGTTTGAGGTGAATTTTTACCCTCTGAAGGGTTAAAACTTGTGGGGCCATTTCATTATCCCGAGAAAGTGAGTGGTTTTTCTCAGGGAACTTTCATCCTTTTGATATCACTTGAGTTTCTAATAACAAAATACAGAGTAACAATGAAAGGCTTTAATATGATTTCCTTCTCTCTGAGAAGGGATTGCTTTGAGTTACCAGCAATATTAGAAGTGAGCTTCAGCTAAAACCCAACAAAATTATACAAGAAACCACAGGCTGGTTTAATGTCATTATGTAAGTTGGGTGCAGGTAAGGGCAGGATTTTTGTTTTGTTCTGGGTTTTGCTTTACTGTTGTTTTGGTTTAGTTTGTTGGTTTTTTTTTAATAATAGATTTCAACTAAGGAAGGTGTTTACCTTCAGCTCTCTTAAAAACAAATAGTGCCTGACTTTTAAAAGCTGGCGAGGTGGTGATGTTTGTATTTGTGGAAAGATGAAAATTTATCCTCTGTTATCATCTTTATTTAGAAGAAAAAGTGTGCTCTTTTAAGAAACAAAATATAGAAATATCTTATATCTAATTCTTGAGGCTAATTTCATAATTCTTCACCTATGGAAAAAGTCTTTGGAAGAAGGCAATTTGTCATTAATATATGACTTATTTTTTAAATATTAGTACTTTAAATATTAAATTGAGTTTCTGTTGAGTCTCTGAATGTTTCAGCACACAACTGTATTTTATAGCAGGGGTACAGGCATATATAAAAGCTATTTTGTAAATAAAAAATGCTATAGAATGCTCTTTTGACCTGAATGATGTTCATTTAAAAAGGGGGAAGAAGGCAAAGATAGAGCTTCCAAGCGATTTTGAAGTTAGAAATATTTTAGCTTTTTTTTTTTTTTTTCCTTACTAACAGCTGCCACTTCTTATGAAGACCTTGGCCTGTTTGCCTTTGGATCAGCTGGAAAGGTGAGTATTTATTTTTACCTCTCTTTTCCTTCTCGGTCTCATGCTTCTGATATGCAACTGTCCCTTGCATCGTAAAAAGGCGTAGATGAAATAGGTTGTATAATTACTGATGCCTCAGTGTGCTGGAAATTCTGTTACAGCCTGAAGCTTTTCACTAGGTTTCAGTACATGTGTCTGGACTGTGGAAGCCCAAACTTCAGTTAAATGTAAAATAGACCCTCCTTAAAATGCCAGGTTTTTAGCTGTGAGTACAAATGTGCTCCCTGGCGTTGTTGTCCAGCGGGCTCAGCACTCAGGCTCAGCTTTGTTACAGTCCCCTCGTGCCTCGGCTGGAAACTGCTGAGGGACAGGTAAGTGATCCACTGTTGGTGTTCCAGCATTTCACAGGGATCTAAGGTAAGGGATTGTCTGCCATGCAATTTCCACAACAGGAACAACTAAGAGTACGTTTCCTGCGTGGTATTTTTTTTTGTTTTATTTAATAAGCTCTTCACGTGAATGTTTCTTACTTGTTGTTTTAGGATTAAAAAACTAACGAAACCCAACAAATAAACAATCAAAAAACCCAACAAAAACACCAGTAAACTAACCATTTCTGGTATAAGAGAAATCAAAATGTTAGCTGTGCTTTTTTAGGTGTGTACTGGATCCGTTTTTCCTAACAGGCAATATTATCCAGTAATACTGGGTGCACAGGAAATATTGCCTGTGAGTACTGCACACTTATTATTATGAATTCTATGCTCTGTGTTTCAGTAACTAAAAGCAGGTTTTACCACACAGAAGTATGATTTTAATATTTTACTGAAACAATGTAAATTTTTTTTTAATTAGTTCTGCTCATCAGGCTGGAGTCTGATTTTTTCATGTCTTAATGTAACTGAGAATTAAAGCTGAGATATCAGGTGTTTGTGAGACTTCCATTAGCATGAATAAGCAGATATGAGTGTAGTCTGAGGATCAATATTTATTGATCAAAGTTCTGAAGTGATCAACCTCAAGAGATAATAAACCTTGATATTAGCAAGGTATGAAGTGCAGTTATTTTTTACTGGAGCTGTTCTGCACACATTAACCATAAGCCATTGCTTGTGAAGCCCACAGAAATTTAGATCTTAAAGACAAAATAAATGTGACTTAGTTTGCCTTTTCCCTGAACCCAGGGTGAACATACATAAACCAGTCTTGGCAGATGTTTGTCTAATCTGTTATTTAAAAGCTTAAATGAAGACATTTCACAGCTTCACTATATAGCCAATGTCAGTAATTTTTTTTAATTCTCCCGAGTATACTTATTCATAATTCTCTGTTTAAATAATTTGTGCTAAAAATTATCTTTTATTTTCAGTGTGCACAGAGAGCACTGGAATATTTTTAGTTTGGGAAGCTGTTGTTTACCTAAAATAATTAACCAAAGTTCACCCAGTTTTCCTGATGAACACTTTTCCCGAACACTTATCTTTCCATCTTGAAGCATCTTTGATATTTATACAGCTTTCTTAAAACTTGCTGTTTCTGATTGTGTTATCTCAGACTATTTTCTCTATTTGCAATCTAATAACTCTAAATCATATTTTTGAGATCTTCCTGAATGCCTTGCTTTTAACTGATCTGGTTGATTTTTAGGCTTTTCTGGTTTCACCACAACCATTCTGAATTCTAATCTGTCTCTGAACAGTTCTCACTTCAGTCAGGCACAGACTTTTTTCTTTTGCTTTTTTCTCCCTCATGGGGGAATGATGCAGTCAGACCACTGTAGGATCTTGCTTGAACTGACAGCTTAGGCTGACTAATTACTCTAATTACTGGCTGATTAATTACTCTTGAAGTAGAGCAATTACTCAACCTTATGGTGATTTTCTTTCAAACATATTTTTTCTGAGATTTGTGAGGATGGAAATTTTCTGCCATTGGAAGATTGCTGAGTCTCCCTTTCCAAAGGGGTGAAGTATTTGTTTCCATGTATGGCAAACTGCAAGATACCATACTTTAGGGGTTTTTTCCTTCCCTTGGTGACTTTTGAACTGACTTTGAATTCATTTAAAGTCTGAAATTATTTTCTAGTTGATCAGTTGAAAAAAAACGGCAACTCTGTTTTCAGATTTTATTCAAAAGTACAAATTTGTTTGTCTTTTCATTACTCTGGCTTAATTTTTTTTTCAAGTTGACTTAATGGTAGCACTCATTTAGGAGTGTTCTGCTACCTCAAGAAGAGCAGTGTGTAAAAAGAAAAACTGCACTAGATGATCGTGGTATTTTAGAACTGAACTGAGAAGAAAACAGTGGGAAAACGTTATAGCCTCTTTTAAGCTTTTTTTTCAGTTAGAAGTTAATTTTCTTTCGGATTCAGACAAGTATTTTAGTAGCCTGTGATCATTTTTTGCTCCCATATCAGCCCCGTATGAACAATCACAAACGCTAAAGAAAAGTCTGTCTGGTTTACAAGTTTTAAAGAACAATGACATCCCTGACGGTTAAAAACACTCAAGTTTTTGGAGTGAGGAAGTGGACTTGAGCTTGGACAAATCTCTGCTGTCTGTCTTTTCAGAGCTAAATGATCATTTTCATTTGTATTCACCTGATATAAGTTAGGATGCACTTACATGTTTTCAGTGATTTAAACCCCTGATCTTCTGCAGATCAGGCTTCGCTGTGTCAGCATTCTTGTTTTGTCATCTCAGAATAAAAATGCCTGATTTTCAGGGAGGACTTTTTTGCTTTCGTGTTCATTTTAGCTTGTGTTGGTTTCCATGTGTTAAACTCTTCACTAAGGAGAAGATGCCCTTCCTCTCAGGACTAGTTATCGCTGCCACATCTGGTCTGGTTAAGATGATACACATGTGTTTTATGACTGCCGGGGACATACGATTTTAGTTACCCTTACCCTTTCTAAAGAAATCAATTCTCTTTTTATAGGTCCTGGTTGCAACTACAATAATTATCCAGAATATTGGAGGTAAGAAACTTCAGATGCTCCACATGAACTGTGTGGATTATAACCTTACAGGCTACACAGCTCCACAGACACCAAAGGCAATAATTAAATTAAAGTGCTCTTAAGAGGACAGAAAACTTAAAGGAAAGGCTTATGTGATCATGCTAAGCAGAGGGGCTGTAGTCATGGGGTAGATGGGGGCAGTTACAGGGGTTGGGTTGCGTGCCTGTTGCTGCATCCCAGGATGTGGAGCACATCCATTATAGCTGGCACTGCTATAATAAGGGGCTGAGGAAGCAGCATCTCTGCTCCACTGTTCTGTACATTTGTTTCTGGTAGCTGCACTTTATCAGATCATGTGTTTTGGGTTTTGCTGTTGGAACCTGCCTATGCATTTTAGTGATTTGTGTAACAACTGAATGTTTACTTAGCTCTGATGTTTCATATGTTCTGCATTAATGGGAGCCTTTTTTTCCCCTGTTAGTTCAATACCTTGTTATTTGGGGGAGTTGTTTATCTTCCCAACTTAGTTCATGTGGGCTGATATGCTGACATATGCTGGGCTGTCCTCTTACACTTATTTTGTCTTCCTTGGTGCGTGGCTTAATAAAATTACACTACCTGGTTTTGTATTTAAACTCAGGGATGCTTGCATATCTGACAGTCACTAGGTAGTATTGCCCTTAGAAATTATTTGTCTGAAAGTAGACAGTGTTTAACAGAACAATTTTAGATTTTTTTGGCTCTAAATGTTTTGGATATTTTCTTTTAAATGAGGGAGTCGTGAGAAAGCTCCCTCCTCTGTCCCCTACCACCAAGAAGATACACATGTTCCCGTACATCAAAAGAAGGAAACAGCATTCCAGTGCTGTTCTTTCCTGTAGGATTACCTGTCAAGTCCAGACAGTGCAGTGATTGCTGGGTTTTGTCACTGTGTAGACATCTAGAACTAGACCAAGTAACTGCTTTCATGATAAACTCAGAACATTTCTGTATGCTAAAAGTTCCAATAATAAAAGCGGCCCAATAATAAAATAATAATAAAATGGCTGTAAAAATCCAAGCATTAATTTTAGGCAGGAGTGACCATATTAATTCCAAGATTAAGGACTACTTATTCATACAGGTTTTAGAGGATGTTCTGTAGCAATGAACAAATCTTTTAATTTCCTTTCCCGTTTGAGTGGATCTCTAAATACAGCACTAGAGGAGGAATACACAGTGCAGGTTCTGGAGATTGTGGGATCATGTACAAGACTCTGTGGTCAAAGGAAATATGACTCTCATTTCTTTCTCATTGCAGTTCATAACCTTCTCTGTGTCATTTTTAATAAAATTCAGCTCAGTAACTCTAGAGCCCCAAACTAGTGCGTGCTGGATATTACCCAACTCCTTATTCCACCTTCTGCAGTGGCCTTCTGTGCCTGCAAGTTGGGCCTGATTTGCCAACCAATGGGTTTCTGTCAAACTAATTAAAAAGTAGGGGTTTGCAAGTTGAAATGCTTCTATCAAATATTTTGAGTGACCTCATCTTGATGGAAGATTTCAAAAATTCTGGTTTGGTGGTTCTGGTTCTAAAGGCAACAGGTTTCACTGAGATGGCTTCTGTATCCAGTACATTCACTTGCAAGGGTGGCTTGTTTTCAAATGCACTGAAGAGAGAAAGCTGACTTTCCTGCCTTGAGTCTGTTGGTATTGGTAGTGCTAAACGTGCCCGGCTGTGAGGGTGGGTGATCTGTGGAAGCCTGGGTGGCAAGTTGGGCCTCTGGCACCTTCTCCTACACAGCAGATGTGTTGTTCTGTGGCTGCAAGGAGCTGTCACAGCTTCTCTTTAGCAGAGCTCTGTCTGGGAGCAGATCTCCAGCTGCCTTATTTCTCTCCTTAACAACCACCTTTGGCAGTGCCCTGTGATGCTGCAGCCCTGTGTCAGGAACCAGCTTTGAGGGTGACTGTACTGCAGGCTGACAGGCTGCTGAAAAAGAATAAGGAAGGTCGAATAATTCTCTTCACTTCTCAGGGCCTTGACTCTTGAAGGACTGCATGGAAAGAAAGGAATTTTTCTGGTCTTTCTGGTCCTTCTGCAGATTTTAAATGGGAGTGGTGAAACTGTGGAGTATAGTTTGTCCTTGAATGGGATCCATGCTGGGATTAAGTGTAAAACTTGGGCTCTGCCCACAGTGCCTTTTGGTAGGTGTTCCCCTCTCTTTGTTTTTCTGTGTGAAGGGACCAGCAGCACGGTGCCTGTTGGGCAGACATCCAGACTCTGTCAACATCTTTGATGTCAGAGTAAGGCTAAAAATAAAATTGTTTTCTGTTACCTCTTCCATCATCAGACCTGGGCACGTTGCATCATACGGTGTCTTATTTCACAAATGATGGGAGAGCATAAGATAATGAAAGATGCCTTGTGGCTAAAATAAGCAACTCTGCCAGGGTTATTGTCACTATCTGCATCTGCTCTGGGCTTTTTTTACAGTTTTGTCTGATCCCTTCTAAAAATAATCTAAGTGCAGAAATGATTTACATTAATTTGTGGTGAAGAGAGCGTTTTAGTATTCATTTTAATAGTTATGCTTTCCAATTTGTCATCTTTGCTTTTTTAAAAAAAAGAAAGCTTAATGTGCAAATTTGAATGTGACGTTCTAATTGCATGCACTTAGGGATTTGTGTAGATAGGGGAATTGATTTTTTCCTACTGGCAGGATATCTAACTTAAAAAAGAAAATAAAAAATTTTGTACGGCTGCAGGAAAGCACTGGTTGGTCAAATTTGGAATTTAAAAGGTTAAAAAAAATTACTTCAAGTGCACTGCTTGGAATTTTAACATATCTCTCTAACAAGAGTGTTCAACTTTTCCTGCAGATTTTTAATCATCCCTTGGAACACTTTGTAATGTTGATTCAAGTAACACAAATTAAATACCAAAATCCATTTAAGTACCAAGGATTAACTAAAGATGCATCAGGATACTGCAATATCCAAATGTAAATTAAGGTAATTTTAGTACTGTGTCTTAAAGACTTTATAGAATATGTACAGCTTAGAGTGGTTAAACTTGGAGAAGATTTGCCTTGCTTTCCTTATAATCAGTATGTTCTTGTTCTTGCAATGTAGGTATTGTTAATAAAGGGAAGCCAAAAGGTTGAATGGGAGGGCCAGTGCTACTAATTTTTATGTTGCTCTGTTTGTCAGCATTTTGGCCCAATCCAGCAGCCCTTTAATGTAAATAACTAGTGATTGGTTACATGTGAACTGCCCTGTTCTAGAAAGGGCTGGTTAGTTGTGTGGGGGGGTGCCAAGTGGACATGAGGGAGGGGACCATCACGTTGCACCTCCCGGGCTGTCAGTTTGTCCATCCGCTCCTCCCGACCCTTTCCTGCCACCCACATCTTTCCGTGGCGTGATTTTCCCAATGTCCATTTCTTGCCTGCTGTGCAGAAGAGGATCTTGAAGGGTTCCAGATCCTGTCAGGTGCCCTCAAAGAGAGGAGAGGGGAAGTTGTAGCCCTGGAGGCACACGGGGAGGGAGGGAGGCTGCTATCAAAACACTGAGTTCCACGGCTCTGCTGGCTCTTCGTGTCATCCTTCCCAGGAGCAACTGGAGTTGGACGGAGTCCCTGCTATTGTTTCCATAGCTTTGTGTTTCTAGGAAGTGAGGGATGAGGCACAGGGGGCCAAAGCCCTTCCTCCTCTCCTGCCAGGAAAGCTCTGTGAGCCTCCTAGGTGCTTTCCTAAGGTGAGGAAGGCAGACAGTAGTTTCTCCTTCTAGAATTATCCTCTCTGGATGTGACTGAAAAGGAGGCCACGTGCCCGAGAGAAAATCTTCAGGAATCTTGCAGCGTAAGTAGTAAAGACAGAGAAGGGCTGATTTTAGCAAGGCTGGTGGAAAAATGGAGGCAAACACAATGAAGTATTGCACAAGAGCAGCCCGTTGCCAACACTAACAAATCTCCAGCGCCGAGGTCTAGCAGGAAGCATGCGGAGTTTTCCAGCGTGCTTCCCAGGGCTGCGGGCTGCCACCAGCTCAAGGTCACCGCTGCTGGAGATGGGGCCTGGTGGCTGGGATACACACAAACATCAGCCCAAACTGCTGAGAGCAGGAGTCTAATTATTTAAAATTTATTAGCAGCGGGATTAAGTGCTCCAGTAGAACCTGCAGTGCAGACGTGTAGCTTGGGTGGGTCCATGTGAGGAGTTTCTGCAACGGGTTTTATTTCTTTTCCATTGCTTCAGATAGGCTGAGATACACAGGATGCTGGGGGTCAGTGTGAGTAACTCACCTGCCTTGGCTTGTGCCCAGGTAGTCATTCTTTGGAACTAAGCTTTCCAGACAGCTGTCTTAATTTTACAAAGAATTATTTGCTTTCTAGTATAAATACAATTTAATTCACTATAATTTCTGTAACTGGTGCTTGCCGATTTTGCTTCCATATTCTGCACTTCACATGTCCTCGATAGGTACACGTTTCTGTTCCTTCTAAGAAAAAGTAATGAGGCAAAAAAGGTTGTTCCGTGTCCCTGGAGCGCTGCTTTATCCTCGGCGCTGCCCGAGCACTGTGGGCAGTAACTGGAAGCTGCAGGATTCGTTCCAATGGGCGATGCTGTTCTGTAGCTGCATTTTATGGCCTGTTAATACAGTCAAGGGGACAGACAATACACAGAGACCCCGCTGTGAGTGCAATACACCCTAAATATGTATTTACATTCGGGTGGTTCGTATTTTTCAAGCGTCCCGGAGTGAATCGAGAGGCGTAACCACCGGGAGAGGCAGATCCTTAAAAACAGCAGCACCACCATCTGCTGGCCTGGCCCGGCCCCACACGCCCTGGGCCGCCTTCCCGGGAGAGCTGCCGGCAGCCCGGCGCCTCGGGAACCTCCAGCCTTCTCCTGCTGTATTCCACATCCCCTTCCCTTTGTTTTTCTGCGGGGTAAACAATGAAATATTTAACTTACCTCCCCCCCATGCAAATTTATGTGTGTGTGCTTTCTGTGAGTCACTGCTTACAGAGACTAAAGACCTTGTTTTATCAAGTTAATTGGGTGTTTTCCTATTGCAAATTATTTTCTTTTGTGTTTTTTTTCTTTTTTTTTTCCCCCAGAGTTCATTCATTCTGCAGTTTAGTTCTAAAAGTATTTACAAAATTTGTTTCAAATTTAAACAGAGCAAATTTTTTTTTTCAGAATGAGGGGGTGGGTGAGAATAACCTTCTTTTTATAAGCAGAGAGAACAATACTCAACCAACTTTGAAAATAAATGAATGGTGCAAATTATGGAAGAAAAAAATACAGCTTGTTACATGCTGAGACCTGCATCCTTAATACCTTAAGAAATTACTGAGCTTCCTTTAAGTATGGGAAATCTAATTCTGTTTTCAAACAAACTCAAATGTTTGTTTTCACAGCCCGGTTTGCTTTTGACCTGAAAGCCTAATTATCCTGACTGATTCAAAGTGAGGATTTCCAGTGCAGAGCTGCCTTTATTAAGGGCAGGTTTGTCAGCTCCTGTACTAATTTAACAATTGATAACCCATGCTCCCGTGTTTTCCTGTTGCAGTGAATAGTTCTTGGAAGTTTTGACACTGTAAAGAATATTAAGCCTGCTTTAAGTAATAAAAAAGAAAAAAAAACTTAAAAAAACCCCAAAAAAACTAACACAAAACCAACAAAAACAACAAAAAAACCCCAACAAAATCCCAACCTGCAGCTGTACTTCAGAATGGAATATGTGATGAACTATGTAGGAAACTTTTCCTTTTTTTTTTTAGTGTAAATGTACACATGTAATTAAACTAATGAAGTTTTACCAAAATAAATCTGCTGTCCAAGTGTTCCCTATAGAATAAGAAGGACTTTTTGTTTTTTAAGCTTGCCATAGGTAAGTTCCAAAAAAATTTAGGTAAAAGATAAAGGTAGAAGGAAAAGGAAGCAGGGGAGCAGAAATTCATTGGGATGAGCGTCCATAATATGAAGACTGGCAAGGAAGTTGACAATGTTTTTCACTTCTCGGAATATCTCCATGTTAACAAACATCTTTCACACACTCTATTCTACATATGTATTTTAAAACAGACAATTTATCCCAAGATTTTTTTTTTTTTAAGTTTCCACTAAGAGGAAATATTACAAACAATCCATCAAGGTATTGGGAGGCTTCTTAAAATTGAATATGTGGGGGATTCAGTGCTAAATGAACACAAAGAGCAGACTTTTAAGGCCATAAGGTGTGAGGGCTGAAATGGTTGATGTTTTGCAGTGGCATCCATCCATCAGTCCTGATGTTTCCACAATTTGAATTACATATAAGAAGCTCAGTGCAACACTGAAGTACTTCCTATTCCATTCTTATTCTTTAACAGGAAGAATGGAAGCTTGCCCAAAATATTCCCTGGTTTCACTTTCTTTCCTGAGCTCCTTCCTTGCTTTCCTTTTTAACTTTGCCACGTTGTTTGGATTAGGACAGATTCAATTTTAAACAACCCCTGTATCAGCAGAGGGAGGCACGAGCCCAGAGGGGTTTGTCACGTGCAGTTGATATGAAGGATCCAGCTTGGATGGGCTGGACTGTGCAGGGACTGGGAGTGTTTATTCTGCTATTTCTGCTGTTCAGCCTCTAATCTTTTTCAGAATTTTGGGAAAACTTGGTATCTTCCTGTCTGAACTCTTTAGAGGATGAGAGTTAAAAGCATTTTCATTTATCTCCTTTATTTATAGATATTTATGAGGAATCCCTGTTTTACCTGGTATTCCCTCAGCTGAAAATCAGGATTGCTCTGCCTACTTTTGACTCCCAAATATTTTTGGAACTAGGAGCTGTGGAGCCTGTGTGCTTTTATTGATCCAGTCTGTTTTTTTCCCAGCCTTCTGTCTTCTCTTGTGGGAAGGCTGGAAGAGAGCTTGCTTCCATTTTTCCACAGTGCTTAACATCTTTATAGAGCTCTAATATTATCAGTGGTAGATGAGGGAAAACTGATCAGAAAAGTTGGTCAGCGTGTTTAGTTAAATGATTTGAAGGGATTTATCACTAATAAATTTAATATATATATTCTCTGGTGTAATTGCTATGGACTTCAGCATTTGGTCTCGTTTTGGATAGGACAATAAGAAAAAGTGACACTTTTTTTTTTCTGGTAACCAAAAAACCATCCACATATTTGATTTTAAGATTGGGCTACCTCAGAAGAGATTTTGGGGACAGTTTTAAAAACATAACCTTGGCTTCCCTTTTCTCCAGCACCTAATGTTTTTTCAGGTAGGGGCACATATCTTCAGTGCTGAACAATGCTGTAGCACAGCAAGGGCATTCTGAGTTATACATGCATGGTATGTTTATTTCTAGAGAGTCACAGCTCATGGTGGCACTGCAGGCTATAATAATGGAAGTGTAAAGCAAATATATTTTGTATTTATCAAACATCTTTTTTCTGTCAGAGAGCTAATACCAAGTTTTCAGAACACTATGAAGTGATACGTATTTTAAGAGTGTAGTTTCTTGCTGCTTTCAAGGAGCCTGTTGAATAATAAACTGTGAATATAATTTTGATTTCTGCTGAATACTGGTTTATGGCCTGTTGAGATGTTCAGAACTGCTTAGTTCTCCATCGAGTAACTCCTGGTGCCTACTGAAAATTATCTAAAAATAGCATAATAGGTGCAAATTTGGGACCTGAAAATTAGGAAGTGACTGTACGAAGGTTGCTCGTGTAGTTGTAATTCAGGACTTCCTGCATCTGCATATTGCTGAAGCCTCAGACTGTGCCCCTGCACACAGTTTGTTCTGCAGGAAACCTGTCTCGTTCAGTCCCAAAATAGATGTCTCGTGTCAGTATTTCAGAGTGGAATAAATCAGAGCACACGGTGGGGCTTTGTTGTGTTCACTTGTGTCACAGTTCGGTCTCGTGGCTGTGTAATCTCTTCCTTCCGTTCCACATCAGGGCTGCCAAGGAGAGCTGACATTTAACTTGCACAATGTAACTTGACGTGGCTTCGCTCGTGGTGGGTGTCAGGGAAGTGAAGTACAATTTGTTATTTGGAGCAAAGGATACAGGACTTTTTGTCTGTCGTGTTCTATGCACTTTATTCCCAGAGTAGGAATTCCTACTTTATTTATTCCTACTCAAGGAATAAAGTGCATAGAACACGACAGACAAAATGCTGTTGTATTGTTTTAGTTTTTTTCTTGGTTTAGTTTCAGCTTTAAAACACCAAACAAACCTTGTTCTTTGCTCACTTTTGTAGTGTGTCTCAGAGTTACACAGTGGTTAGTGTCTCACTTGGCACTGAGTAAAGCTACAAGGAGCTGCTTCTCTGAGGAGAATTAAAATTGTGTTTGTAAGTGAACTAAAAGCAGGATTTGGCTTTTTAAACTGTATTTACTGTGGGCATCCTGCTCAGGTTTATGTATGAGATTCAGGTCTTATTTAAGCATCAGGATAGAAATAAAATTATTTATTATTAATTATTCATCTTGTAGAACAAATAAGAAAATATAAAGAGGGGGGAGAAAATCCTACTATGTGAGATTGTTTCCCATATGCCCAGAGAAAGGAAGAAAGATGCAAGTTTCTTGGTGCAGGATTGGCTCCCTCCTTAGGAGTGGAATTCAGTGAAATAGGACTCCTCCTAAAAACAAAGAGTAAGTGCACAACAAAGGATAAGTGATCAAATGATTAGCCAGAGGCTAATAGGAATGCAAGGGCAGAGTGACAGATTGCATATTAGGAGGAAATCTGATCTGGAAATTAATTCAAAGCTTTCTGCAGCGGGGACTGCAAAAGAACCAGTTTTGAAATCTTCCTGAAGGACATAAATACGTGCAAATTCTGACTTGCTTGTGTATAAAGTATTGTGTCATACAAGAAAGAGGGCTAATGGATAAATAAAGTTGAATTACAATTTAGCAAAGTTTTCCTCTCTTATTTTTTTTTTAAATTTAGGGTGAAATCTGCATCTGCCTGCAGCTTAGTGTGAGAAACTGTGTTAATTTACTTACAATTCTGGTGATTTAGAAATATGCATGCTGCAGCCTTCTCTGTGGTTGGATCTACATTCTGTTGTGTGCAAACAGGAGAGTAAATCAGGACAGCAGATAAATAGCTCACCAGGCACAATCAACAGCTATGTGTCAACAGGGAAATGCACTCGAATATTGGAAAAAAAGTGCTTTTAATTATGAAGAAGTGAATATTTCCTTAATTAGTGATGTGCCAAATTGGTTTTAATTTAACCTTGTGGTAGGTATATGTCACTTTGTATTAATGGAGTTTGCTTTCTTTGTAGAGACCACATTACCTTTCTTCAAAATGTAACAGTAACTGCTGTAGGACACCAGTGTCTGAGTCCACACTTCTTTTAAGGTTCAAAACATTCCTTAAAAAAAAAACCAAACCAAATATCAGCTTATGGAAGTTTGCTGATTTACCTTTCCAAGATGTATGTTTTAATTTTAAAGCATTAATATATATGGCACGGTAAAATTCTACAGAATTACTGAGTACAGAACAGTAAAATTTAAACACAAAAGAAAAATTTTTGTCAAGAATTAAATACAACTAAACTTTTATTGGCAAGTTACTAAAATTACTGGATGCTGAAGGATGGAAATTAGTTTCATGTAGGCTTTGATATTTGTTGAAGCTCTTTGTAAAGCTGATTTTTCTGAGTAATTTTCTGCTAGTTTTTAATTCATTTAAACGCTGCTTACATGAAAAAGTGACATGAACAGTGTGTGAAGGTGTCAGATTAGTGTAAGTTGTAATTTAATAACCCTCCCATTTATGCCTTTGATCATTTTCTGTAGTAAAGGAGAAAACTGACACAGTGAAGGAGTTTTTGGATTTATGTGTTTGTATCATTGCTTTCCGCTGAATAGAATTATAAGCACTTAATTTCAAGTCAACGCTTTTGTAGGAGTACCTAGTAATTTCTCTTCTGATTGGCAGTTTCTGTATATTTTGCACTTGATGTTGTTGCTGGGATCTTCTGGCTGGTGGGTTTAGCATGAGAATCAGGGGTCTGTCACTGATAATCCTCTTAGCTCTGAGGGCCAAACTTTGCAGTGTATAAAAATCCCTTTGAAGTCCTATTCTTTTATATAAATTTCTGTCATATAATTATTTAGTACAACAGCAGTTGAACAACACTAAAAACAGAGTCATTAAAGAAGCCTGTTGTATTGATAGAAATAAATATTTTTTACTCTCATCATTAATAATGTCTTGTGAGGAAGAAGGAGGAGTCCTGCAGCCTCGTTGTCTGTCTCTCACCCGTAGGTCTGTATTGCCAGGTAGAAGGTCAGACCTCTGTATTATATCATCTTGCCTTTTAGTCCTTTGGATTCCAAGACTCACATTGTAGCAGCCTCTTTGGAGGCATTAGCTGACATCAGTGCAACACTCGGGGACTTGCAGCTATTTTTAAAGGAAGTGTGTGAGAGAATAAATTCTGGTTCTGGTGCCGTGGTGTCTGATGCAGAGCCGGGATGTTCCAGCCGGAACCACGCTGGTTCAGCCCTGCTGGCTGTCACAGCCTGAGATGTTGGTATTCCTCTGCTAAATCTGTCCTGCTTCTCTTTGCAGCCATGTCATCTTATCTGTTAATTGTGAAGTCTGAGCTTCCTGGGGCTGTTGCAGGATTCTTGAGTGGAGCCGAGAGCGGGTAAGGAAAAACGCTTCATGTCATGCACTCTGTATTTGTCCTGAAGGAAAAAGCAGATCAGGACTGCTGAAGGAGGTGGGTGCTGACACTTCCTCTCATCTGAAAAAAAAAAAAAATAAATAGTTATTTACAGCGGTTGTTGGAATATAAAATGTGTTTGGCAAGTGCAAGTGTTCTACTGCACACAGAGTGGGATTCTTTCCTCATAGCATTTCCCATCAGACGACCTTAAAGTCAGTGGCAAAACTCCATCTACAAGAATCTCCCTTCTGTAAAAATTTAAAAGGGGAAGCAGGATGGAGAGGAGGAGAAACATTTAAACTGCTGTCATGTTATCACTTCACATACTTCAAAACCACAGGACAAAAAACGGCAGGCATTTATATTTAAATATTTTGTTGTCTTGCTCTAGTAATTGGACTTGTCATGGGAAAAATGCCAGGTTTCCAGACTTGGTTTATAATTCCTTGACTTGGCTCCCAGTAAAGAAATGATTCTTTGCAGTTGAGCTGTAAAGCTGTGTGTAAGGAGTGTGTCCCTCACGTTTCCGTCAGAACTGTCACAAGGAATCTGTGCCTGTGCTAAGGCAAACACTGCAGCTTCAGCACTGAAATACCTTGTTTGAGTTCTTCCAGTGCTGCTGTTCCAGTCCACTGTCATTCATAACAGTGTATCTTGGATGGGGTTACAGCTGTTTTTCCAGATTGCTATTTTCAGATGTTTTGAGCGCAAAACTTTCTCTGGATTGAAATGTGCTGAAATTGTCTCAAGGTTGTGCGATGCTTGTATTATTCCTGAATGTTGTGGGTGAATTTTAAGTGAAATCAGTTTGTTAAAAGGTACCTTAGTTAATTTTATAATTTTTCACTTACAACTTAGGAATTTTATAATGAATTTGAGTAATGAACTGTGGTGGTAATCTTGCTTTCTGTCTTTCTGCCCTTTTGGCCCTTACAGTTTTAGTAAGGTTTCTGTTGGTTTTCTTTTTTCTTTTTTTTAAAACTATTATATTTTATGTGTGTATGTAATTTTTAGACTGCTTAATGTATCTCTTCCAGCTGTGGTAGTCATCAGCTTTTCAATTGGGTGCTATAACCTTCTTCAAGATCATACATTAACCCCACTCTCCATACACACTGACCTTGAGCTCCTGCTGTATGTGCTGAATGTGTGTTCCAGTCTGTCTGTCCCCAAATTTAGTATCTTTAAATCTCTTACTACTGGTTTTAATTTTATGTCAGCTCTGTTCACGCAAAGTGACTTTTCCCAGCAAAGACACACTTTAAAACAAACAGCTTAAGAAAACTCGTAGTGGGTAGAACCTGGAGGTCCCACATGTTGCTCAAAGGATTTTTTTGGTCTGGAAAAGGCAGCATGAAAAACTGCTTTATTAAGGTGGCTGTGTGATAATGCACCTCAGATCTTCTGGATGGGAACACTGGTGAAGGCACAGACAGGTTACAGTGCTGAAGGGGTTATTACAGATCACCTGGGCTGTGTAATCCTCAGTGCACTCTCAGCACTGCAACACCCACGCTTCTTCCTTCTCTGAAATTACAGTTTGAGGTGGGAATGAAGTTCAGCTTTGCATTTGGAAAGAGCTGAGATTGGCCATAGGAATCCTAACCACGGCTCCAGTGGTGATTGGCAGCCCAGGTCTCATCCAGTTCCTGCCTCTGTTAACGGGAGTTCTTCCACTGATCAATATTTATTTGACACGATTTCCCTCCCTTAATACTTGTCCAAGCAAAGTTTTCAAGTGCAGTGGTCAAGCAGTGTTCCAGCAACATGCACACAGCTGACCTTCTCTGTATGCTCACATCTATATTTTCTTTCTTTTGCCATATTACTGGCCATGGTGGATCACAATCTTTTGTTTCTGTGGATTTCCCCACAGATGTTAAGTGTACGTTTTTTCCAGCAGACATTTTAAATTGTAGGCAATTTTTCAACAAAAATAGGTAATCAAATATCAAGCCTAAGCAACAACTTATTTATGCAGAGGGCATAAATATTGACTAGTTTAAATCAACTTCTTTACCTGGATAACTTGTTTCCAGATGTGGTTGCACGACTTTTCTGTTTTTAAGCCATTATAGCATCTGATACACTTCCATTTGGTGCAGCATTTATCTTTAAATGTAGTTAGAATGTATCAAAAGTGTCAGCTAAACTATCTGTGAAAGTGTTCTACATGCATAAACCCTCCTGAGCTGTGCATTTGGGAAAACCATTTAAAGAATGTTTTGTGCATTAAATTGTTTTCATAGGTAAAGGTTGGCAGGTGTGTGTGTGTTTGAAAGGCTCAGAGCCAGTCCAACACATCCTCGTGCCTTTTTAAAAACAAACCCACACAATATGAACACTTGTTGATTGCAGGTGGAGATGTTTCTGTGTGCATAACAAGAATTCCACGTAGTTTTGATGACATGAACATAGTTTCAAATGAGGATTGTATTAAAAAGTTGTAATTTGTGAGCCCTCTGCTAACATTTAATGACCCTGTCAGAGGATGTGATTGATGCAATTAAGTTGTCTTGCTTGTGTGTTATATAATTGATATGGACTGAGTAAGATCCTAATTTAGAACATATGAATATCTTGTTCTGCTGAATTCAGGAATGAAATTAAAGCGATTTATAAATGTCTGCTTTCAGTTAAAATACGGAGGAGGGAGGAGAAACATCTGCATGCCAAAGCATTTTCAGTAGAGTCGAGGATTTATATTCTGTATTTCATATTTGGAACGCTTTTATCATATGGGATTAAATTTGCAGATCAGATTGATTTTAGAGGCAATATCAAAACATTTATTCTGCTCTTGGAAAATAAGTGTATTTTTACAACAGTACTTTGAGGAGAAAATGGGTGTATTTTTTGATAACCAGGAAATTGTCCCCTATTCAGTTTTTTTGAGGTATTTTTCGGTATAAGAATTGGTATTCCAAAATTAAGGAGTTTACAAAATTGTGTTTTCTCCCTCCCATCACCTCATTGCCATTTTCCTCTCTCTTCCCCCCTTCACCCACAGTAAAGTAACCAAAATAATTTCCTCTCTGTCCTGCTGAGCTTGTGAACCTTGACAGCAGCTGTGGGGTTGCTGCGTGTTTAGAATCAGGAGACTGAAACAGAGGTCCCACATGCACACATAGTACATTATACTTATGTCTGCTGCCATGATGCTGTTCCTCCTGATCTGAACATCCACCATACTGAAAAGAAAGAAAAAAAAGAAAGAAAAAATGTAAAAATACGTGAATGCCAAATGACAACAACGTGAAGAATAAATACTACAGCAGGGAGCTAATCTTGGCAAAGTTGCTTCTTCACTGTAGCAGTAGGAGACTTAGGCTAATGAATGATGTATTTTAACTAATTTTTAATACAGACATTGTCACCTAATGGTCATTTTGGTTTCGATTTGGTGAAGATGCCCTCAGCCTTGAAATCTCTCTGTTCACTTTTATAACCCAAGTGGCTGCCCACGATGTACAGCAGCAGTTAATATACCTGTAGGATAATTCTTCTTTAACGCAGGTGTTATGGTACTTTCCCTATGATAACTTGAGGTGCTGCCTGTTTATTAGGTGCTAACCATATCCTGGACTAAATAAACTGGAAGGTCAAAGGTCGGGGTGTTTATAGGTAGTAAAGTTGGAGGCTGATGTGCAAGATGTTTATCAGTACAGGATATGGTTATTGCCAAGTCAGGGGAGCCACTCTCAAGATGTTTCTGTTTCTTAACAACTTATCCATCTGTGCTCTCCTCAGTTTGGAGGTGGGATCTTGTGATGCTTCGAACAGATTTTAAATGCACGAGGACTTCACGTGCCTCTACAGGGCTTTTTTATTATGTATAGTTTTATGGTTGAATATTATAGCAGATTTCATTATCATAGTTTCAGTCTCTTTTGTCCTTTAATTCTTGTGTGGAGGTATACAAAGAATGAGTGATCACTTTGTGCAAAATTGAAGAACATCCTCTTCATTGCTGTACTTTCTTATACCACCTCTGGACAGGAAACATAATTTCCAAGCAACTGAAAGTTTATTACCTTGTTGTTTTCTTCTGTTGCTCGAATGCTACAGTGATAGCTGTAATGAAACTTGGGTACAAGAGAAAGTTGATACGTTCAGAAAATGTAACTGTGTTTCCAAACAAATCGGTTGGATAGCTGAGATTTCTGTCTCACACCTCTTGGAAATGGTAAGGAACTAAGGTCATGGAGAAGTAATAAACTGGAAGGGAAGCTCAGCAGTGAGTGGGAATTGATGTTGCTGTTTCTTCCAGCAGTGTAAATACACACCTCACTGTAATCCAGTTTAAAATACATGTAGTGTGCTCTGTAAGTACTTCTGTTGAAAATCTGTGGAGTATGAAATCCCCTTCCCTCTGATCACTGCTGTGAATCAGGGCAGGGATTTGCATATTGTGCTGCTGAGAAATAACTTGACACACATCAGCCCCCTGGTCCATGCAGACACTTGCCTGTGGAACATTGCAGTGCTGGTTAGTTTGGGATGATGCTCTGCCCCCTCATTATCTGGGAGCTCTGTTTTATATCACAGTATAGAAACTAGGAATACAAATTCATGTAAATTGTGTGTGAGACCGGAAATGATTTCTTTTTCTTGTCCTAGTGGTTATTTTGTCTAAGATCACAGTTCTAAATGAGAACATATTTTATAGGACTCTTGAGCTTTGTATCAGTCCTAAATAGATTTTCCAACAGGTCTTGGTACCTCGATGGGAGGCTGCTGCTGCTCATTACTTCAGTCTGCATTGTTTTTCCTCTTGCCCTTCTTCCTAAAATTGGTGAGTAATTAAAGGAGAGAAGCGAATATTGTTCTACTTTAGTAGCAATTACCATTGAAGACTTTAAAACCTTAATGGGTTATTTATTTATTTAAACTTGCATGGGGCTGGTGCTGCTGGTGACTGCTTAAGTGGTAGTAGTGTGTTCTGCCTTCCAGCCCTGCCTAGTTAACCTATTACTTGGGTTGCAGTAGTATTTTGTCTGCAATACTAAAATAAAATCTTTACAGCAGAACATTAAAGAGCTGCATTTACTTACAGCATGCCATTAGTGGTAAGCCAGTTCTAATTCTGCCCTACAAAACTACATAAATGATCTGTGACAGGCAGTTGGAATGTTGTTATTCTGAGTCCTAAGCCCCAGATACCAAGCACTGTAATAGAAAACATGCCTAAAATGTAAAGCTTTAGCTGTACATTAGGATCACTTTCCTTATAAATTCTCTTTTATTTTTACTGTTATTTTACAGGCTTTCTTGGCTACACAAGTAGTTTATCATTTTTCTTTACGGTGTACTTTACTCTTGTGGTAAGTCAAAAATCTCTGCACAGCTTATCTTTTTTTTTTCTTCCTTATTGTTTGAATGTTTTCATAACACTGTTTTGAAATTAATTGTCTTCCCCTCCCCCCTTAACTTTTTATGTGAAATTTAGAGTTTTCCTTAAGTTCAGTATGTGCTTGCTTAGACAGATTACATTTGTTTTGCTGAGGCTTAGAAATGTGTATGAACTTCCAAACATGTGAAAAGATTTAAAATAATTATATTTTGGGCTGGTAAATGTAACAATATTTTTGTTTTGCTGACAGTGCAGCAAAGGGAGCTGGCACATATATTTTTGTTTCCCTACTAGCAGAGGAATGGAATTCTGTTTTCTTAGCTTCTAACTATTACTTACTGCAACTAGTGCAGAAGAAAATTTAATATACTCCAAATAAATTAAATTTACATGTATAATGGTGTGACAGAGTTCAAAAAAAGGCAAAGAAAACTAGAACTTCATTAAGGCAGTTTACAGGATTCATTAATACGTCAATGACCTTATTCTTCTTTCCAGCTGAAAGGAAAAGTTCTTTTCTCTGAGCCATATGGGGGCTTTTGACCCTGATGTTCACCCTCTCAAGGCCCCTGTGAGGTAGATGTTTCCAAATATCAAAAGTGAGACCTGCTAGGCAGATCTAAGAGGGAAAATGTGCCTTTAAGTTGCACTATTTTTCTTTTTACAGGGAAAAAGTGTGCTAATGCACATGTGTAATATGTCGTAGAACCGAGCAGCTCTCACTCTGTCATCTCTTGGAATCTTTTTTGGGAGCCTGGCAAAATGTTCCCCCTCTCCCCTGTCATTCTGGCTTGCATTGACTTGCATTTAATACCTGTTTTACAAAGGGATAAACAGAGTTGAAGGCAAGTTGAACAAACATGCCATCCAGGAGACCAAGGCAATCCATTAGGAACTAAACCATGTGATAAAACCAAACTTCAAAGCTGTCAAAACATCTCCCTGGGGTATCCCTGGAGAGCTGCAGTGTTTGTAGGACCTTGGGAAGTATTCTTCTTAAGATGAACATTGAGGAGCAGCCACAGCCCCTCCAGAGCTAATGGAAATTAATTTGTAATATTTATAAATTACCTTAACTTTTGACCTCTCTCCTAAAATTTATCTTTAAGAGAAAAAAAAAAAAAGAAAAAAGAAAAAAAAGGGTAGAAAAAGCACTAACTGTAGTGCTGACATAGGCCTTTGACTGAAGCTAATTGCAAGGGTTTTAAAACCAGTTCAGTTCCTGGATTTCGATGGGAGTGTGAGGAAAGCTGTTGTAATGGGTGGATGCATTTGAAAGCAATTTTGGCCCCTGAAAAAGCAAATGTGTAAGGAAGACTTGTGTGCAGCCATGTCAAGCTGGGATGATTTAAACTAGATTTTACTTTTGATTGTCTATCAAAAAGATGGGTAGAAGGTACTAACGAAGGAGCACAGACTACTGGATTTCTTAGGAAATGGTTCAGTTTGTGTGCTTACTCTTTGTTGTTAAATGACAAAGGAGCAGCCACAGTAAATCTAATTGAGGTCAAAATTTTTAAAAGCCGTTACAGATATTTAAAGAAAACCAATACTCTTCACAGAATAATCTCTCCTACTTCTTTAGGCACTGAAAGTCAAAGGCATTAAATGTGGTTTAGTTTTCATATCTAATTGCTTTGAAGTGGGTGATATGTGCTGTTGAAATGGTGTTTTAGTTTGCACACTGTTAATTTCTGTGTGGCAGATATGTTTTAATTTGTTCCAGAAGAAAACTGTGTTAGTCATATGGAAGTGATATAATTATATTTTGCATATACAGTAATTCTGTGCCTTTTCAAGTGCACACCATCTGTTCAGCTTTTTGCCAGGAAGCCACATTTTTACTGCAGCCTGCAGAAAAGAGAGGTCTTGGTCAGTCTGGTCAGTGAGTGCACTGAGCAAAGGGCTGGAGACTTCTTTGTTCTGTGCTCTGCTCTGGGGCTTAGGCAGCTCACAAATTTCCCCTCTGTGCTTTAGTAGCTTCAGTATCTTCAGTGTCTTTTCCTTTAAAGCCAACTTACTGGTCCTAGTCCTCACTAGGAAAAATTTGCAAACACTGAGATGAGCTGACCTGGGAGATAAACAAATGCATGTTAATCAAAGCCAGAGTCTGTGAGGTCCTGAGCACTTTCATTTCTGATTGTTGAATACTTCCCTGACTTCAGTCCTTAGTGAAAAGAAATTATGATTGGTAAACTTCTTTTTTACTGCCTCCCTTCTTGCTGTGTTGAGTACTGGTGAAGAGTAAAGACACATTTTGTGTGTGTGTGTATGTGTGTGTAGACAGCATTATTGGTAGCTTGTTCAACAGAAGTGTTAATGATTACTGATGGTATTTTTCTAAATCTCTTGTTTATGTTCCCAGAACAAAATGTGATGCAGATTGGGAACCTGCCATATGTAATGAATGATGTTATGCACTCTTTGCTGAGTGCTGTCAGTACTGCTGGAGTAAAGAGGTTCCTGTTTTCCCTCTGCAGGATATGAAAAGGCAACATCACTGAGAATATTAGAACACTTTGAGCCTCTAACTTGATTTTTTAGCAGTGTTTTTGGTGTGGATTTAAAATACCTTATTTCCACTAGACTTTCTCTTTATTTTTTATTTTTTTTACTTAAAACCAAATGTTTGTTATACTCAAAAGAACGTTTATATGAAATAGGCTTAAAGTTCCAGAGGAAGGTTGTGCTGCCTGTGTGACTACTCAGCTAATTGGGCTGTGCTGCCAGCTTAAAAATTTCTTCCTGTTGGGGGGACCTCATTAGACTACAGTTGGAAACCCAAACAGATTTGAATAATTAAGCAGGTGGGCAAATGTAAATATAAATTTTAAACACACCTAATGCATTTTATTTTGTCCTTTTTTTTTAGTTTCCATTTCTTAATCTGTATTACATTTATTTTAGAAAAACTTTGTTCAGCCTTTTAGGTTCGGCTTGGCTTGTCCTCCCTCTGCAATGTTTATATATAACTTTGCTCTTTAGCTGGCAGGAAACCTTGCCCTCACCACTGCCAGGCACATTTTACTTTCCCCAAACCTTGCCCTTCAGCTCCATGGCCCTTTTCAGTGCTCAGGAAGCCTATCCCAGCTTTAGATGACATTCCCACAAAGCCAACTACTTTGGAGCCTTCTCCTGCATTTCCCCTATCTGGATGCCTTTAAATACCAGAGAGGCCCAAGTTATATTTTAGTGTTTGGCCTTTTCGTCCTTCTCCCCTTCTCGCTCTTCAGTTGAATTTCTTGGTGTGCCCCCAGTCCTTGTCCCCTCTGACACCCTCCCTCAGGTGAGGGTGCCGTTCCCCTGGCACAGAGGGAGGCAGTTCAGACAATCAGTAAATGGCACAAAGCAGTGCCAGTTTACTGTCAGAAACACGACTGGAGGATTTCCCTTGATAATCCATTTTCACAACGTTTTCAGGCTGCCACTGAGTTCCGTACCTTGAGTCAGTTGTTCTCCTTGTGCAGTCCAAGACCTGTGTTATTGCCACAATGCGCTCGCAGTTCCCTTTCCCCACATTTTGTCCGGAGGCAACATTTGTTTGCTTCTCCTGGCGCTGGTGACAAGAGGGAGCATGTAATCCTCTGGGAAACACCACTTGGCAGCAAGCAAAATGTGGGTCTCTGAGCCAGGAGAGGCGCTCCCTTCCATGTTATTCTTCTTGTGAATCCGAGTCTTTAAAGTTTTTAATTATTTGCTCTAGGCTTCAAAAGAATTATAACCTCTAAAGCCAGGCAACTACAATAGGAAATTAATTAGGGTTGAGGAGAGCAATGCAACTATCATTTTAAACTGGGCTCCTGAAAAAGGAGGTAGCATTTCTTATTTTAATTTCCCTTTGATTTTCAGCCCTGTTACTTGGCAGTCCCTAAACCAGCAGGGTGTAGCTAAAGGCCCAATGACATTCTGGGACAATAATTGCATTTATTGTTTTTCCTTTGCTTTCTAGTCCAAACCATATGTTTCTGCCTTTTAAGATTAGCCCTAGGCTCTGCTCTATCTCTGTTTAGGGCTCGTCTACTTAGGGATCGCTAACACAGTGGCTACTCCGTACGGGAGGCCCTTGGTGTGGAGCCCGGGGAGAGTGGATGGGGAGTGCTGTTTGTATTTCAGCTCATGTCAGAGCCCATTGCAGTGCCCCACCTCCAGATCCCCACACCATAAGGCTGCCAGCTGTGCAGAGTGAGCAGCTGGATGGAATGGCACTGACAAGCTTTTCTGTCAGAATTTCCTTCTGGTGGCCTGTCTGCCAGGCAGGCCTGGTAATTTACTGTGGGTGTGGCTCCCTGCTGTGTGTTCCAACAGGCTGATATTTTAGCTACGTGTATCTAAATTGAAAACTGATTTTTAGGTTGTCATTCACACATCAAATGTCTGCTGTCTTTGCAGGTTATGATTAAAAAATGGTCGATCCCTTGTCCTCTACCTCTGAGCAGTGCCATAGAGGCTTTACAGGTAAAGTGCACTCTGTTTTGAAGTTCTAATTTTACTAGTAAACTGTAGTGCTTTTTTTACATTAACACTTTCAGAATGGCTTGCAATTTAAATTCCTTCTTTTATTAATCATCACAGAAACTGAAAAGTTTCATGTCTGTGGCTTGGGCTTATTCTTTCATTATGCCTTTTTTTGTGTTTATGTTTTACAGGTTTCAAATTCTACTGGGGATTGTAAAGCAAAGCTCTTTCATCTTTCAAAAGAGGTAATCTCTATTAACAATACGCAAACTTAAAGGGGGGGGGTGGTTTTTAAAAAATTGGGGTTTAAACCTTATCCAGGGTAAGCTGTCCTTCTGTAAAACCAGTTATAGGCTGCTGAAGTATTTCCTATACCTGCTGCCAAGTGTTATCCAGTCTCACTTTTTTTATATATGAAGGCTGACTGTCCAAGTTAACATTTATGAAAATATTTTTCAAGTATGACCAAAGAATAAAGTCTAACAGATGCAGCAGTGGTCATGATGCAATCAGATCAAGCCAGCTTAATGTGCCCTCAGCTGGAAGTCAGTGATACTTGGCTGTAGGTACTCTCTTAGTTCCTGGCAAGGCAGAACAGGTTTCTTGACACTACCTGGACCTAACCTTAGTTTTTCCATACCTGAAGCTAATTCTTCAGGACTTGTGCAATTTTGTGCATCTCATTGGGTGCCAGCTCTGGTATTTGTTAATTAATGTGGCATTTAAATCATGTCACCACCCATCAAGGCTTGCAGGAGAGGAAGTGTCACATAGAACCCTAGTTGCTGTGGGGTGAAGAGGAAGGGAAACAGGTAAGATTAAACCTGGGATAGCCCTGTAGTGGGATTTAGGAAGGACGTGGTTGCATTTATCTGAAAAAAACAAAATCCACCCTCCCAAGAAAAAGGGAAGGGGAAACTTAAAAAAAAACAAAAACAAAAACAAAAAACCAAAAAAACAAACCTTGGGCAATGCACCCATGAGACAAATGTTATCTGTAGATCAAAGCAGAAATGGTGCTTTGACCAGAAACATCTACTGTGAGATTCTGGCCTTTTGTCTGGCCTTCTGTGCTTTGAAGAATCTTGGGACTCACCTCTAGTTCTTTTTTAAAATTGGCTTTATCAGTAGAAAGTGGCATATCCTTACCAGTATGGGCCTGATTATGTTAGCACAAGAGTGTTGTAGTTCAGTTTGTTCCACTTGGCAATTGCAGCAAGCCATACTGGATGATTCATCTCTTTTATTACAAGTTTTTGGAGTAATAAACCACTAATTGCATGGTTACAGCTTTAATTACATAACTCTCTTAAACCTTCAGATGCCAAAGCATGTTATATTTCCTGTTAATATTTATATTTCATGCTGCATCCAAATTTTTGTCAGGGAGTGATAAAACAATGAAGTCAGGACGAAGGAACCAGCAGTTTGACAGGTAGCTATGGATATTAGAATTTAGAAAACTTCTTAGGGAATTTATTGAATGATGTGCTGACTCTGAGGCAGATCCTACTCTTTCTACATAAGCAGTTGGCTTCAGTACAGCCAAAAAAGAATCTTGCAGGTTTTGGCCTATAGACAGCATGACTTCTCCTGGTGATAAAATAGTGAGCTATGACCACTTGAAGTGATATGACTTGAAAAGGTCCAATTTTGTGGGATTTTTGTGTTGTGGAGATTTAAATCAAACCATTAATGTGGAAATATTTCCTCTGACTTCCAACACTTGAACTGAATTCTGAGTTCATCCAGATATTTTTCCAACCAACAGTCATAACAAACAACTTACAAGATGTTTTTCTTCTATTTTAGAGTGCTTATGCAATACCAACCATGGCCTTCTCTTTTCTCTGCCATACCTCAGTCTTACCCATCTACTGTGAGCTCCAAAGGTA
Organism: Pipra filicauda; assembly: GCF_003945595.2. Classification (NCBI taxonomy): domain Eukaryota; kingdom Metazoa; phylum Chordata; class Aves; order Passeriformes; family Pipridae; genus Pipra; species Pipra filicauda. The sequence continues at coordinate 3,261,882 of NW_024104007.1, read as the reverse complement.
ATGTATGAAAACACTTGAAATACTAAAATATAATTATAGCATTTTTGTAATATTTTCTCTAAATTAATCTTCAATAATTTTTTATTTTCAAGTCAGTGCCATCAAACAATGCTAACTAACTAGCTTTCATGTTTTTGGGAAATGTACAGTTTTAGTCTGTACTGACTTTTACAGGAGAGAAAAGTAGCAAATATGGTTCATCAGTGTCAGTTTATTGTCCTGGTCTGGACAGTCTCGAGGACAAGAAAGGTCATTTGTTAAGGTACCTTAATAGTAAATTTTTGTTGCTGTAACTGAATCTGAATTTAGCCATATCTGGTGCAGTGGAGTTTTTTGACTCAGATTCTGTTCCTTGCTCTGAATAGATATCATCCTGGATAAATCAAATTTTGATTTAAAAGATACACTGGGATGTCTAAATTCCCTACAAGATGGGTACAGTGTTAGTTGTCTGCTTGAAAAGTGCCCTTTAATTACCAGTCTAAAAATACTTTTAAACCCCCTAAATATTAGTGACAGCACAGAACTCAGCAAATACTCGGTGGCCATAAATTAAGACAATACTTCTTGTGAAAGTCAAGGTGCTCTGTAGATGGTGCTGGGTTTAATTGTCCTCAATACAAATCAAGAGCAGCACTGATTTCTTTTTTTTTTTTTTCCATTTTAGTCCATCCAAAAGTAGAATGCAGAATGTAACTGTCACAGGAATTGGTCTGAGTTTCCTGATTTACTTTATATCTGCTCTGTTTGGGTACCTGACATTTTATGGTAAGTGTGTTCTTCAAGTATTCTTTAGAATGAAAGTTAATGATAAATGTCTTCTGCCTGGAATGCTGCAGGCATTGATACACTTGAATCCTCAGAAATCTCATTCCTGTCAAGAGTTAATAATATGCCCAACACTGCAAAGTATTACAGTCTCACTGACTTCTCAAAGTAATATAGCTAAATAATATAGCTATATTATTTATAATAATATAAATATAGCTAAACTTCCTAGGCTTTATGTCCTAAAATGATACACAGACAAGATATTGGTCCCTAAAGTGGAGCTCCTGGTCTGTTGATGCTCTCTAAGACTGTGCAATTAAACTGATTGCCACTATATCTTGGATTGTATAATTGCATAATTCCCAGTTAAAAGCTGGGAACAGATTTATCATAGTCTGTAAGAAATATTGAGATCCAATAATAATCTGCTTGTACAACAGGTTTGAAAGGTGTGTTCCAAGGCTTTACCTTCTACCAAGAGTTATCACTTACTGACCCTGTGATTTGTAGTCTCTAAGTAGCACCGAGGCATTGCCTTTTCTGAGAGGAATTTGACCCACAGCAAGCCAGCCCAAATGCTGAGAAGGCATGGGGGTCTGCAGCATGTTTTTCCCATGGAAATCCTTATTTGAAAGGATTGCAAAAAGTGCCTTCTTCATGGTAACTTAGTTTCTAAGTGTAATGTAAAGACAAACTAGAGAACTCCAGAAAAAAAAAATGACAGAGAAGGCCTGAATCACAGGATTTCCCATCTACTTCTGTGACTTGGATGCAGTGAAGAGCAATGACAAAAGACTGGGGAAGGATTTTAAAAATTTAAAAGGACAAACTATGAGCTGGGTTTTTCAGCACATACTTCTGGTTGTCAGTAATTCATGTTACATGTTCCTGAGCCAGAAATGTGTCTGTTTGATACATGAACTGCACCAAGAAGTGCCCATTTCTTAGAGATGTTGTCGACATAGTGCTTGATGAAGTAAATGTACCTTTTTATTACCAATCAGAAGAGTGGGTGGGGTATGACACTTGCCCTACCAAACTCTACACACACCTTTCATTTGCTGTAGAGTTTAGGTGACAGTGTGTTTCAGTACCAGTGTAATAACTCTGCATTTGGACTTAAAAATGCTTCTGTTACAGTTTCTTAGTTGAGTTTGAACGCAGATGACTTTGTCTGTGTGACACTCTTGGCCAAATTTCCCAAGTGCACAGAGAGATTTCAGACCCCTTACCTACATAGTGGCCTTTTTTTAAAGGTCCATCCCAACCTTGGCACAAGTAGGTGAGTGTCTGTTTTATATAGCAATGTTTGTGTCCTGTTCACATAACATCACAGTGGGGTGCCTTTTCCCAAGAAATTTTGCTCTGTGTGTCCTGGTGTAAATTTGAGTTGTGTGCTTTGCTCCAACCTGCTGCTTCTGGAGTAGTTTCATACGAATTCTGTCACATAAATGTGTCACAGTCATCTATGAGGATTCTTCTGATGTCTTCTGAAAGCTGACCCTTTTTATGAGATGATCACATGCTAATCTTTATTGATTGGAATGAATAAAAATTCCTATAGGAGACAGTAAAGCGGTAAGACAAAAGTGTTCTGATTAGGATTTCCTCTCCTTTCAGAGTGTTTTATATTTCTTGATCGTAGGGATGGGATTGTGTCTGAAAAAGCACCAAGAATATTGGCTTTCAGCAGCTAATAATTCCAGATTTTGAGGGAATTTTGTACCTTTATCCCACAAGTGTAGGTGTATGTCTGAAAATATTCCCTTGATACTCAGAAACCTTTGAATAATTATATGGGGAGTCCTAAAGCCCCTAATAGTGTATCAGCCACTATTACTGTTTCCTGAGTGATTCCATGTGGTTTGTTGGAAAATTTTGAGTGCAACTCTGGGGGGTTCAGCAGCAGTGCAGGATAACCATCAGTCTCCAGGTGAAATCTCAATAAGGGGAGGAAAAAAATGGGAAAAAAGAACAGTCCTGGAAACCATCCATTCTTGTTACCTTCACTGTCATGATTGGGACAAGACCCTGTCTTGACTGTAGCCTTTTATTCTGTTGCACTGGGAACATTTTTAGTTTTCTGAAGCCTGATTTCTTTTAGTAATTCTTAGACTCAAGAGCCTGAAGTGCTGGAATCAACAGTGGATGTCTGTCACAGGGTTGTTTTGTTTGTTTGTTTCCCCTTGCATACTTCTTCTCCTTTTCACTTTTTGGTTGCCTTTTTTAACTAACTTACTTCTTTAGAGAGAATCTGTTCCCTGGTCCTAAAACACCAGCCTGAGAAAATGTAAAACATTTTATTTTAAATTGAAAACAAAAGAAGAGTTCCCTCTTTGAAATGAGACATGTTTCCTCTTTCTGTGGTTCACATGGCTTCTTCTGTTTTCTGTGAATTTGAAACTTCACAGGGTGACTGGACTTTGGAAATTTTGGTCCATTCTGAAGTCCAAAGAAAGCAGGAATGCCAAAACCAAAAAAAAAAGTCAGGGTAGCAGACTGCTTTCATGGCTCTCTGACTTTTGCTGTTAAGTTAGGGAAAATTTTCACCTTAAAAGGGCAGTGGTTAAAGGTGAGGAATTCATCACTGATTCACCCCTTTTTGGCCCACTGAGGCTGTTTTTCCTTCTCTGTGCCATCCAGCAATATATTGCTACCCACAGCCAGTAAAGGCACAAACACCAGCAGAGTTTCTTCCTTCCTTTAAATTAGAATTGCAGCTTGAAATTTTACCTTGCATTTCTGGTGGAAAAAAGGAAATGCAATTCAGTCAATTTAGCAAAATTTAATTTGTTTCTGGCTTCTGGTTCAGCCAGAAGACTCTGATGTTGACTGTTTCAGAGACACACAACAAGTTTGACTGTACACTTGGGTTCATGTTGCATCATCTTTCTTTTTTATGCTGTCTCCTTTATATTTTTATGCTCTTTTTAGGCAGCTTTGGCTTCAGCAGAGGCTCTGCCCGGGCTTGCCTCCTGAAGTTTTTTCATTTTTCTGAAGATTATGTACTTTTACTGTATCACTGATGGCAGAGTGTATCTGAATCCCCCTTCTCACTGTGTTAGTCGCAAGCAGATGGATCCATCTTAATATGCCATGTAAATTATCTTAGTCCTAAAATGATTAATAAAGCAATTAATTTTTCTTGTTTCCAGACAAAGTGGACTCTGAATTGCTACGAGGTTACTCCAGGTACCTGCCCCATGATATGGTCATCATGACTGTTAAAGTAGCCATCCTGTTGGCTGTGCTCTTGACAGTCCCTCTAATCCATTTCCCAGTAAGTACTCCCGAGTGTTCTGAAGCTGGCAGTGAGCACTGGGAATGCTAATGCTTTGCAGAGTGCAATATTTGAGTCACATCTAGTCTTGTGTATCTTATTCACTTGTCAAGTGATTGATCAAAGACCACATATTTGCATATGTTCCATGAAAGCTCCAAAATAACAACTAACCACTAAGCTAATTTGTGCTCTTGAGACAGATTTCAGATTAAAACTAGCCCACAGCATTGTTTTTAATTTAGAGAATTCAGAACTTCTAAAGTTTATTTAGTTTGATTTTTTTTTTCCCCCTTAAATTGAGTTTTGCTGACTTAGTTTTTCCTTTCTACCCACGCACACCCCCCCACAAACACACTTATACTTGAAACTCAATTTAATTGTAAATTAAAAACACACATTGACCTATTTCACAAAAAAACCCTACTTTAGTTTATCAATACCGTGGTAGAACTGACAATTCATTCAGTTATGACTAAAAGAAACTACGTGTGTAGAAATATTGTATAGATTATGTATCAGTTGGCAACATACTGACATTTGCTACCAAGGATGTTCAGAGAGACAAAGCACTATCACCCAGGCCTTCTTTTGTCCCTCCAAAAAAGGAGTAATTCCTTAGGACTAATATCCATGTGATAGATCTTGCTTTAAAAAAGTAATAAATTAAACTCTATGCTGCAGAAAGATAAAAGCATTAAACTATTACTAAATTTTTGACATTTTGACTCCTAAAATATTCTTTCACATCTGGGATGGTATAATTCCTAATGTAATGAAAGTGAAGTAAGATTAAAATGTATGTGTATGTTTGTGTTTACACACACAATGTTTCTCTTTGTATTGTGTAGGCAAGGAAAGCTCTGTTGATGGTATTTTTCTCTCATCTTCCTGTGTCGTGGATTTGCCATATCCTTGTGACTTTAACACTGAATACAATTGTTGTTTTGTTTGCAATGTATGTGCCAGACATTAAGAATGTATTTGGAGTAGTTGGTAAGTTCTCGTGGTGGTTGGTTTCCTTGGTTTTTATTTCAACTTGAAAAAAATTCAGTATATGATTCCGTAATGCACTTCAGTCTTCTCTAAGGAAATTCTTACTTTCTGTTTTTTAAAGGTTCAACCACATCAACGTGTTTGCTTTTTGTATATCCTGGACTATTTTATCTTAAACTTAGCAGAGAGGACTTCGTATCACCACAGAAACTTGGGGTATGCTTTTTTTTTCCCCTCGTGTGCACTAATAACATTTAAATAGGCTCATTTTAAATGCATCATAATACACTCTAGAGCACACGATCCAAGGGACAAAGTTCTTGTTGCAGCTCGCAAAATCTGTGAGCATTTTGTTTTATCCTTTGTAGTAGCTCTGGTTTTTCTGAAACTCCTTCTTCACCAGGGATTTCTGACAAGCAGTGTGTCCATGTGCTGGACCATTGATCTGAGCAAGTGCCTTTCCCTATAGTTTTCAGATGTTGACTTCTAATCCAATTTCTCCTCAGTTTTTACACGTTACTCTGATGTTGTCTGGGCAGCTGGGACAAAGCCAAACTGCATTTATGTGAAACAGTTTTTATGCTTCTTTTCTATGCAAGCATCTTTTTTTTTTTTTTTTTTTTTTGTCTTCCTTTTTTTTTTTTCTCCTCTTTGTGGTTTCTCTTTTGGTAATAGTAGGTTAAGTTCTGTTTGGGATTTGTGCAGTAGGCCTGCTTTTTGCACTGTAACTGCTTGTCTTCATTTTAACCACTGCTCAGCAGAGCAACTTCATGCCAGTTACCAAAATGCTGACAAACTGTTTTATTTATAGTCTTTCTGCCATTCTTACAAATCACAGGGCTGCTCTTGTATTGACAAAACAGGGAATCCGAAAGAAATTCTAATAATGGTGCCCTCTGACCATTTAAAGTCAGGAGTAGTTCCAGCAGGTTTGGGGCCTTATCTCTTGAATGGTAATTTTATTATCATCTGGCTATTCAAAAAATGTAGAGAATCCATTGTAATTTTAATTGCATTTTGAGTAAAATACAAATGCAGTTTCTTAACTCCTTCAGAGTTGCAAAGGGCAAAATAATTTTTGTTTTGTGCAGATGGATAGAGTGAGCAGGCAAACCAAACTGCTCCAGGCTTAGTTTAGTGTCCCCCTAAGCAGATACCTTGTGTTTGAAGACTGAGTAATTTGAAATAATAAAGATTATTTTAAAAGATGCCATTTATACCTGTTCTTACAGGTTTTCATCATCATTGATCATAAACCTTGAACATAAAAAATGCTTCCTCCAGCAAAACATTAATTTTTGCTTCCCTTCCTTCACAGGCGTGTGCCTTGGTTATTTTTGGCATTTGTGTTGGCCTTCTGAGTTTAGTTCTGATAATTTACAATTGGATTGATCAGTAGCAGCCTGTTGACACTGTCTGAACTGAGCTCCAGGAGGACAGCAAGAACCAGAGACGTGGCAACACTACTGCAGTGAAGGCTGGACATCCTAAAGAAACACTGACCAAAGCTGCCTGTGGAAGAAATAATGCTCTTTTCAACTACATTCATGATGGTCCTGCTTTAATCTGCAATCACTCTCTTCAGTTGCTGGACAATTAATTAGTTTTTGCCGTTCTGAAAGACCGGTTTTTAATGATGTAACAGTGACAGGTAAAAAGGTCTCTTGAGAATTTCTGCGGTGCAAAAATGGTTATGGGGCAGATAGTGAACAAAAGTAGAACTTTGAAATAACTCCCCCTTTAAAGACAACGAGGTGAACAGATGTTATATCAGTCATTATGTGCATATCATGATACTTCCAGTTAGGATAGTGCACATTATCCTAAACTGGGCAAGACTTCCATTGCTTGAATAATTTCCAATATTTCAGCCAGTTCATAGTAAGAATTTTCTGATTCCGAGTGTTTACCCTAATTTATCCTAAGATGGATCCAGAAACCAGGTGCCTTAGCCCAGTTTAATGGGCACGTCATGATAATATTTGTTAATTGCTTTTTGAAATACAGTTTTTGTGTGTCAGCACACTTAAATCATTCTGTTGCAATTGTTAAATTAGCAGGCTTTGCCCATCGAGCATAATAGCTTTTAGTAGCATTAGGAAGTACTTTTATTTTGCAGCTAGTAATAGACATTTTTCAGTTAGTATCTGCTTTTGAATACTATTCAGTGTACCTCAGTATTTCTCCCAGTAAAAGACTTTCTTCTTTTTCTCTCTTATTCCCATTTCTACAAGTGTTACAGGTTTGAACTAGAGTGTTTCCATGTTTTATGTTCTGTTGTGTGTCAGAGAAAGTTTGGGCTTGAAAGGTGAAAATCTGTCTCTGTTGAAGACAAAGGGAAATTTTACATTTGTGCTACTTTACCTCAGATCTCTATAAACTTCCATGTAGTCCTTTATAATTCCTTTTTTTCCCCCCTAAATGCAATGTGAATGCAATTTTCAACACCAGCTGGGCTTTGCTGAATACAGTATTGATTGCCCCCAAAAAAGGTCCTCCTGTTGGTAGAATGGGAGCAGTGGCTGGTATCCTGGTAAGGTTTTTAACATTTGTTTCTGTCAGGTGGCATCTCATGGCTTTCAAGTGGCCTCATTTCTTCAGAGCCTTCCTGCCCTAAGGAAGCAAAGCCTGATTAAATGTGCTTGATCCTCACCTGTCTAATAGGGAGGAACAACAAAGAGTAGAGTTGGAATCACCTTCTCTATTCCTGAGCCTGAAAACCAGGATTTCTCATGCCAACAGATCACTTGGCTTTCTTGGGATCCATAAGATACTTTTCATTTTTGATGGATGGCCTGAAAGCACCCGGGTGGTGTGGCTTGGTACTGCCTCAGGAATCCTTTTTGCTTGGAAATATCCTTCTACTTAGGGGTTTAATATAGAAACAGACATGTGTGGTGAGGCCTGGGAACTAACTCAGAAGTTTTGGTAGGTTACCAAAGAAAAGAATCCCTGGAAAATACTGCAGTTATTTTTATAATAAAGTTTCTAGCAGAGGTTTTATGATTCCAGGTGAGCCATCTCGTTTGGCAGTACCAGGAACAGCATGTCCATTCTTGGCCAGGAGTTTCCAACTCGTTCTGTGGCACTGGCAGTGGCTCCTGTCAGCTTGTTTAACCAGCAGAAAACCAACATGACTGAGAGGTGTGACATGTTATCTGCCAAAAAAAAATTAATTTCATTTTATTGTTGTAGTTCTCCCAACTTGTTTAACTCTTGATAACCAGGTGTAGCTGCCCTCTGATAGCTGTGTCTCGTGGGCTTCATTGCACTACAGGGATTCAGACACTCAGGGAATCTCTGGCAGTACTGTAAAAAGCTAAATATGTACCTTACAAAAGTGTGCCTTCAGCAAGCAATGACAACTGTACATCAGCAAGTGATTTTCTGTGTGACTGAACCAAAACTTCATAGGAAAACAGAAGACCTTACATTGATGAGAATGAACTCAGGGATTTTTGTCAGACACTAGAATTTAGGTAGTGTATTTATTAGAATTTTTATGGAAATTCTTTCTCATTTATTATCTGCTCTTGTAGACACTGTGGAGTGTACCTGTAGGACATCACTACAGTCACTTTATTTTAAACTAACCAGCAAGGCTTAACTCTGAATACTTAGATGATCTGTGAGGGGACAGGAAGTTGGCAAAGCTTTACTAACCTTTTGCTCTTTCCTCGGCCCCCTGAAAAAGCTGAGTCTTGCCATGCTCTCTTGCCCCCAGGCAGCTGGGTTTGTGTGCATCATCTTAAAAATGTGACTGAGAAAATACCTGAAATGCAGTGTTAATTTTACAGTGGATTCCTGTCACGCTGCAGAAATCACTACAGTATTGTTTTTAATCCCTGGGTATTATCCTAACTAGCCTGGCTATCCACTGACTGTCCTGGTAGGTAGACTTTGGAATGATGAATGCCAGTGTATGAAGTTAATACTTGGTGAGGATGAATGGAAGCAATTCACAGCTCTGCTGAGCTCTATTATTACATTTTGGCTGTGGTGCAGAAGGGATAGCACAGGGGGTTACAGGATGTCTGTTACCCTTCATCTGAAAAAAGAGTTAGAAATGCTGCTACTTCTAAGTTTCTATAATACTTAAAATATGGAGGGAGGGAGAGGGGCAGAAAGAGAAGGAATTTCTGTTGTCAAATTTAGGAGGAGGTGTGAGCGTTGTCACAATGAAAAAGCAGAGTAAGAACACTATTTTCATCCTCCACATCTCCCATGGCCATTCTGTGCCCTGTGTGTGTGTTTTGCTACAACTGAGTATTTGCATGAATTTTTTGCGGAAAACAGGCCTCCAATCTGGAACTCTCTGCTCACTCAAATGCTGTTTCTTCTTTATTCTTGTGTCTGGATTTTTTTTCCTTCCAAATTTCCAGATTTATAAATTTCAGTGATTCTGCTTTATTACATGTCATTGGCATTTTCTAACCTTTTCTGAAGACTGGACAGGAATGGATGAAGGGACCCGCAGCATTTGTGAACTCCCTTGGCAAGATTCCCTTTCCCCAGCTGAGCGGGAAGAACAATGTAAGAGATGAAAATTCATTGGTTGCCTTTGATTTATTTTCTCTCTTTCTCCTGTTTCCATCCCTTCTCCATTTGAAGGCTGCTCAGATTTCAACTGGGCTGTGGCAAGCTGGGTGTGGAGAGTGTCTTTTGTAACCAACATGGCAGGAAGGAGACTGACAAACAACAGCCCTCGAAACTGGGCTTTGCATTGTGGCAAATGCTCATCTTTTATTCCCATATTTCTAAGCAGTTTGGATCTTCATATATTGATTTTTGTGGCAGGAGTTTGTTTGAAATTGTATAGTGAAAATTGAGACACAGTCAAACTGTCCTGTCCTCTTCTCTTTAGACCAGGGTTAGTGACCTCTGGATATTTTGCCAATATGGCCCAGCTCATTTAAAATGAATTCCTGAAATTAATTTTGAGGATTATTTGTGAAGAATATGAAGCACTTTCATTAGCATCAGGTTACACTGATATTACTATAAAAAATAGAGATAGACATATTTATCAGTGGATCACTTAAAATACTTCGAGATTAGTCGACTTGTTTCCAAATGTCCCTACTTAAGGAGATGGAAATTTATATTTCTGTAGTGGGCTTCCTAATGTGCTCTTCTGATTAAAGACTGAGGTTCACATCAGTCCAGGAGCTCGAGTAACGTTGATTGTTGTAGAACTCCTTTCCCAGTTAGATTTATTTTAACACTTTACCTGAGATTGTTGGTTTACAATTGACTTTCATGTTGAAAGCAATCACTGTATTTTCTCTGCCTTCAGAGAAACCTTTGGATATGTTTACTGCTACTGCCAGTGGGAGAGAATTTTCAGTATTATAAAAGCTCTGCCTAATTTCTGCAGTTCGTGGTGGTGGTTTTGGTATTTGCATTTCAGTTGTGATCATCCAGCCACGCTTCATGTGGAAATGGAATTCTCAAAAGAAATTCATGTAGTGATCTGTGTGTAAAAATTGCCCAGCTCATGTCAAACCTCTGTGTGGTACAATAGGTTTTCCTTTTTGAGATCTCCTTGCCTCAGGTTCGCTGCAGGACAGCCGAGGCGTGTCCCCAGAAAAGCCAAACAGAAAATAAAGAACAGTACTTGTGTAACTAATGATTGGCATCTGTGCTTTGTGTGTAACGTGCCCGTTTGGTGACACAACCAAGCGTTGTCTCCGCAGTGGTGCTGCTGCCACCCCAGCTCAGGATGTAGCATCGCTTTCACCAGGGAAGGGCATCCTTCTTAAAAATTGTTCCTGGTTGAAATGGATGCAAAAAAATAGCTTGTCCAGCAAGAACTGCAGGTTTTGTCCTCCCAGGTGTTGGTTCATGGACAGCAAACCTGCCTCTTCTGATCTGCTCCCCGCTATAAACACGAGGCAGCAAAAGGGATCCGGAGGCTGTGGCTGTGCTGTGCCGGCACCGCCTCTGGGATGTGGAAGGAGGGTGACCAGCTGGTCTGGCAATGCAGAGTAGGGTGAAAAACGGCTCATGGAGAGCCCTTGAGGAAGGGCATTTTTGTTCAGCAAGGTGAGAATCAGGCAGGGAGGACAGACCATTCCATTAGGGAATAGCAGCAAGAGGAATGATGGCTGGCCAAGAAGGGCTCTGAAGGATGGATGCACTTTTTGGCTGTAAACCACAGAGCTCTCCAATAGCTGTGTCCCATGAGTACAGCTCCAAGCACTTTGCAAGGTCTGAGGGAGTCCTGAATATAAGGAAACATGGAAAAAACTCCTCATTATTGTGCTGCTGGCTCGATTCCAGAGCTGTAGGACCGCTCACACACATGGAAATGAATATCAGCAGCTCTGTGTTTTACTTCATGGTGTTTGCCCCAGCTGGAACCGGCACCAAAGAGCACCAACTAGTTCTGTCTTGTGCTGCACCAGCTGCCCAGACCTGGGTTGTTGTCAAGTGTGTCCTGTCTGTGCTCAGCCTTTCTCCTGCCTGCAGCAGCACTGCTCACACGGCAGTGACGCCGACGCCAGGCAGCCCTCGGCACCTGGTTTGAATTTAAAGCTCGTTTACACATGATGTCACACTTTTATTGTCAGCCCAGAGAAGGTCAGGACAGTTCATCTTGGGAAGGTTTGCATTGTTGAGTCCTTACATTGCTGCCATTAATGCCTTCACCATCTGAGCTACATTCCAGGTTTCAGGCATGATGTAATCGAAGGCACTGGGTATCTGCGATGGACGGGGAGGCCGGTGCGGTGGCTGATCAGCCCCGGGATGCTGAACTACTTTTCTGGAGACTTGAGGGTGGAAATTCTTGCTCCATGCATCATGTAGCAAATCAGGGATCTGGCCAAGGAGAGTTAATGAGCCCTGGAAGCTCAGGGCAGTTGTTCCAGTCTGTTGCCTTTCGGGAGCCCGTCTCGCCACTCCACAGACAGAAGTGAGACGGTGTTCCTGGGAGCCTGTTCTCCCCGGCCTCCCAGGTAGCTCCACTTGATAGTGGGATTTACACTCAGGGATGGAGAGAAGATTTGGGATGTGGTTATGATGGGGCAGAACCTGTCAGGCTGGAGTCGAGGGCCATGAAAATTTCAGGCTTTATTCTCACCTCTGGTCACACTCTGCTGTTCCACCACGTTGGGCAGAAGTGGGGCTTTAGCACAGCATTTCCCCAGCTGGGTTTGTGCAGCTCATGGCTGTGAATCTCCTGTAGGAAGGGTTTAAGGAGCCTGTGTGTTTTATAGCATCCTACAGGTCTGGTACCGGGATGGCTCCTGGCACGTGTTCTGCTTTGGGATTTCGATGAACAACTTCCATCCTTGTTAAAGGGATAGATGAGTGAACAGATGGGTTTTATCCACACTTACACAATCCACTTGTCTTTCTCCAAATATAAAAATCAGTATGTGATCCTTTAGGGTGAAGCTTTGGAAGAGCCTGAGCAGTGAGGCAGAACCAGCTGCATGTTGGTGGGTGGGTACCAGATGTGGGCACAGAGACAGCCTGGGCAGAAGCTGTCCCAAGGAGGCTCCCTGCTGACTGGTGTATGTTTGGCATACATGTATGTTCTGGAATAACACTGACCTTCTCCTCTTGGTCTGTTTTGATTGGTGGTCTAGGAGGCTCCTCACCCTTGAGCTTTGGGTAGGGGTGCAGGGGCATTTGTACTGTTGCTCACTGACCAGGTGCTGACCAAGTCCTTTAGTGCTTGAAGTTCAGAGGTGCAGGGAGCTATAGGTGAAATCACATGTGGGTGAGGGGTGCAGATGGAAAGTCTGTGCCCTCTTGATGTTGTTGACATGTTTGAGTACAGGGTCACCATGCACATTGATCTCGATGACAATACGTGGTGTTGATGCCCTAAAATTGCTGCATCTGCAGAATGCTGATCCTTTTGCCCCTCTGGAATGTGTGCTCTTCTCAGGAGCAGTGCAGCACAGTGAGGTCCTGCTCACAGGCAATGGCTTGCCAGGCATTAGTGGAAAGGAGAGGTGGAGTGAAGAGCTGAAAGCCCTTTTCTTGCATCAGTTGATACTTATTAATTAACCCTGTCACAGGAAAGTGGGCTGCTTCGGATTTGGTGGGCACAGAGACCAGTGAAGTGCAAACACAGCCATTCCTCTGGCACTTTGGGGTTGCCAGCTGTTACCATGATACATCCCTTCCCAAGGATCAAAAAGGGCTCCAGCTGGGAATGAGCAAGAGCAGCCTCAGCTGTTACACAACCAGGGCAACCAGACCTCATGAACAAGTGATCCCAGATGGGATTAGGGAGGAAGGCCCATGTCTTGAGGGACAGCATCCCACAACAAGGTGCGCCCTGTGAGGTCTGTGATGCTCCTTGGCAGCTGTGGGGAGACAGGAGCTGCATGGACGTGGTAATTTTTAATGCTCCTCAGAGTGTTGCAACTGGAGCCAGATCCAAAATTGTAGTTGAAATGGTACAGTTTTCCTTTTGGTATTTGCTGGCACAGTTTCTGTTGCTGTTTACAAGCCATTTCTTCTGGAATCATCTGAGCAACGGGAACATTCGTCTGGTCCTTTTCCAAGGGGAGATTACTCAAATGATGGTGGAGAGACATTGTCTTGGCCTGGCTGCCAAGTGTTAGCCAAAGATATCTGCCTTTCCGTTCCTTAATCCGACAGTTCAGTTTGGTGGGTCAGAAGCCAAGGAATGACATTTTTCCAGGGGGACGCAAAGCCTCAGGCTGGAACTACATGGAAACCATGGACAGATTTACCCCCCCTCAAGTTCTGAAAGTCAATATTCAACACTCTTCCAGCCCCTGAAGCTGTTCCACCAGGGCCAGCACTCTGTTTTTGCCACGGCTTGTCTAAACAAGGCCGTTCCCTTTGAGCAGAGGTGTCGCCGCACATTCTCCAGCATCCTGCAAAGGGGGAAACATTTGGCTTTAGCACTTCCCTGCCACCCCTTGCTCCTGCTGCAGGGGTGGAATACAAACACCGGGGCTTTAGGGGTCCCGGGAGAGGCCGAGTGAAATTCCTTGCTTTGAAATGAACATTAATGCTGAGAAATGGACTCCTTTAAAGAATGTAATGCTGGGAATAAAGAAACTCCACGTACGTTCATGCTTTGATAGCTCAGCATTATCCATTAGGCTCCAGCATCTGGGATTCAGGAGACTGTGGAAGCAATGGTGATTTTGAGGGGTTTGAGGTTTTTGAGCACGTTTTAGCCCCAGCTTTAACTCGCATGATTTGCCTCTCCTGGCTTCAAGGAGAGTTGGAGCAGTCCTTTGAAGGTGTTTTCTTAAGGGACCTTTCCACTGTGAAAGGGTAGCGGAGCAGCCTTGGCCGCATAAATCTATTTGGAAGTGACTTATAAAGTGCTTAATTTGCCTTCTCTTAAAATTCCTTGTTGTCCCTCCAGTCCCTCCAGCTCGCTGTTAAGTGACCTCTCGGGAAGCTGAGGATTGAAGTCCCTTTCTGTGCCACAGAGGGAATGTGCTTGACTGAAAAGGTTGAAAAAAGAGAGTCCAATGGACATTGCCTGGGAAAACACTGTGATTCGGTGAATTTAAAAGCTCTTTGTTGTCCTGTGCCAGCCCAGGGGCTTTGAGTGATGATAAGGGGCACAAGCAGGTGACAAGGGCACCTGAGGGTCAGTCTCCTTTTCCAGTGGCGTCCTGCGGCCCAGAAAGTGTTTAGGAGCCCAAATGCCAGAGCTTTTCAATGATGCTGGAATCTTCAGGATCCAGCCCCTAAAGAGGGCCTCCTTCTGCCCAGGCTGGGCTCTGACACAACCAGGCTGGTTCTGGAGCAGCCACAGAACTGTTGTAGGTTGCTCCAGCGGCAGAGGAACCACGGCACAGAAATTCCCCAGCCCTTCTGTCCCCCAGGGAAGGAGGAAAGTGGAGGGGAGGAAGAAGCAAGGTGAGGAAGGATTTGTTGGGTTGTCTCTTGAAATTGTGGTGTTTTGCCTACCTGACTGTCCATTTAAAAGCATGTGGCACCATCCCTGCTGTGCAGGGGGGTCTGTGGGGTTGGGAGGGGGACACAGCCCCTCTGCTCTGTCACCCTCTGTGTCTCACTGCCTGTGCCTCCCTGTGATGGTTGCCTGGCTTGCCCTCACCCCCACGATGGTCCCATTGTGGTGACCCATCTTGGATCCTCATCCTCCTCCTTCAAGAAAACCAGAGGAGAGCCTAAGGTCAAAGCCTGTCACCCAGCCCCTTCTGAGCTGGACATAAACAGGGTCCAAAAAAGCCACAGAGGGTGGCTCAGTGGATGGGGGATGTTCCCAGTGCCAGCCTGGGACCTCCCAGGCTGCACCACTGAAATGACCCCACCAGCATTAATGCTGGGATTATTTAACCACTGTCACTTCTCAGCCCTCTCTGATGGGCAGGTTGCATGGGCAGAGCAGCCACAGAGCTTTGTGATGCATCCCAGCAGCTCCAGCTGGTTTGGTCTCTTCTGAGCTTCACCAAGACAAAAAGCTTCAGTGGGAGCTGCCTCCCACACAGCCTTGGTACAGGGATATGTGTGGGGCTCAGAGATGGCTTTCCAGGCAGGAGATCCTGGAACAAAGCAAACCTTACCTCCAACTTTCTTTACCATGTGGTTAAGCTTTGCTGCTGCCAGTAGTGATAAGCAAAACGGAGCTTCACCTGAGGCCATTGCAACAAGTTTTTTGACCTGTCCCACCCAGACTGGTCTGGTTAAAGGCTCATCTTTTTTGGTTTAATTGACACCACACAAGCAACCAGTTTGCCAGAAGGATTTTTAAAACATGCTTGGAAAGCAGCAAGTGTCATTGTCAGGAGCTGCTGAGCAAGCAGAGTTTAACAGGGTGGCACAACTGTTTTTCTTTCTATTCTCAGCAAAAAAAGGTGGAATCACATGGAGCGGAGAGAACCATTTGCTGAACCTGCATGTCTATTTTTACTCCCCTGCTCCATAATGTTCCTAGAATAATTTTTTTTTAGCACACAGCAGGGTAGGAAAAAACTCGTGCTGATGGCATCTCTGGTATCCCCATTGTGCTGGGAGGAAAGAGGCAGCTGCTTTGCTGACCTGTCACTTCCATGAACCCGCATTCCAGGTACAGAGGCCATTTGCTCATCGGGGTTTGTTTGACGAAATGGCCACCGGGTTTTATATATAGATCCTGCCTGGCCTGCCAAGTTCTCTCAAATTCTTGTAGGTTGAATGAAGTTGGAGGGGGTGGGAGAGGATTAGCTTGAAAAATAGAGCTGCTAATCTGCCGGTGCCTCTGGGAGAGCCTGCGGGATGCCCTGTCACCTCTTGGACTTCGAGCATCCGTGGGCATCCCGCTGGGAGAGGGAAGCAGGTGGTGCTCCCACACAGCCTGGCACTGTGGGCTGCTCCACAAGGGCTGTGGCCACTGCCGGGGTGCCACAGGACTGAGTGATAGGGGAAGCTTGGGAGGAATATTTATAGCTTGTCTCAGTGCTGGTGATCGCCATCCCAGGGACGTGAAGGGCACAAGTGTTCAGGGCAGCTCCCCAAGGACAGAATGATGTAGGGTTTGGGAACACAAATGTCCTGACAGTGAGGGCAAGGGTTCTACAGTGTGGTCTCTTACCAGGAAGAGCCCCCCAGCCCCTCTGTCAGTGGGTTTAGAGGAGAGCAAGAGAGAACACCTGGGGTTGAGGGGCAGCTCATCCCAACAGGGTCTGGATTTGATGTTAGTTCCTGTGCCTGCCTTGTCTCAATAACTGTTTTTTTCTTTCTGAAAACATTTAGGGTATTTGTCACCTTTCCTTGAACAGAACAGACTATCTCCTTCAGAATTCAAGTATCTGCTGGACACTGATATAGTTTTAGTTGTTATTTTTTTATTGGTCTGTGCCAAAATCTGACTCTGGAGTCCCAGAGTAAGCAGCAGAACTGTGCCATGTTGCCAGTTTTGGCCACCGCAGTAAGAACTAAAGAATTAGCAATGCCTGATCATCATATAAAGGCTGTAGGGCTCTGAGGCCATGCTAGCAGCCAGAATTTAATCTTTTAAAAGAAAAAATCCTTTTACTTCTTGTGATTGTAAAACATATCTGGGACACGCAAGAGCACAGCCAAGGCATGCTCAATACATTGTTGTGAAAAACCTCATGGTGCTCAACGCCAGCTCAGGAGCAGAGCTTGGGGCTGGATCAAGGTCTTGGATACTTGGATTTGGTGAGGTCTTTCAGCTCCTTTTACAAATGAGCTTTTGAACAATGAGCCAGTGAGAAAAAGAGAAGCAGGTGGCCTCAGCCGACTGTGCAGAGCAGGGAATTACAGCAGGTCCTTCCATAAGGAAGGGAGTGAGCTCCTGGGCAGGGCTAAACACACCGTCCTGCTGCTTGTAGGGAGCTCTGTGCGTGTGTGTTTGTGTCTCCTCCAATAAAGGAAAGATACCAAGGCTGCTTCCCCATGGTGATGCCAGGGGATTTGGGAGGGTTGGTTTTGGGTTTAGGGTAGATGAACAGCAGATGACTTTCCAGAGGCTGGTCCCTCAGCACGTGTGCCCTCAGCAGCCACCGCCTGCCAGCCGGGAGGTTTCGTTCCTCGAGCTTGACTTTGTTTGCTGCACAGGGGTTATTTGACTCTCCAGTGATACATGCCTCATTTGCTTTGTTTTTTTGCCAGCTCTGCTGGCAACTCTTGTTTCCTCCCAAGGGTATTGGTACAGGAGACATTTCGCTGACAAAATCCCTGTCAGTCCCTGTGCACGGACGTGGGCCAGGCACCTGTCTGCCCCAAGATTCCCCCTGTGCACACACATCCAGGAGCTGTGGCTTTGTTCCTCAGGGAAGCCTGGCTTTGATTTCAGCTCAAATTCCTCCCTTCCTCCTCCTCAGGCTGCCAGGCCCAGCACCGAGACCGGCCGGGTCCGGAAGGCCTGGGCAGATACATCTGAGCTGTCCAAATCCACACCAAGCGATGAGTCCTGTTGCCTTTGCTGCTTCCTGCAGCGAAATTTATTGATATTTATATGCACCAAAGGGACACTTCAGTGTTCCCCTGCAATGGAGACGTAGCACCTGGTGAAGTGGGCACACAGTTCTCTGGAGTTTGGCCACGGTCAGTCTCTATCCCCAGAGAGGTGGGTTGCCACACTGTGGACGTACCTTGCTCTTCTCCAAGCTGCTGGTAGCCTAGCCTTTCCATAAACTCTGGTATTGTTAAAAATGTGGGTAAAATGTTATTTTTTTCTCTCTCTCTCTTTTTTTTCTTTCTTTTTTTTTTAAGCCTCATTACTTAGTCACTTTCCTGCAGTGTTTCCTGAATTATTTCACTGTGCAGTTTTCCTGTTGATCCAAGCTCATCAATAAGAGACCTTGGTGATATCAGTTTGGTGGTGGGGTCTGCCATTTTGCTTGCACCCAAGAATTCAGGGAAATGTTACCCAGAGCTTTCTGAAAGGTTTGGCTTCTTGCATCAAAACTTTTCACACCCAGAAGCAAAAATTTCTCAAATATCCCAGGGAACTGAAATCCATGGGAGATGATTGGAAGTTTATCTTGAAGCAGTACATTATCAGTCAGATTTTGCTGCTCCTGCAATGCCAAGAGTAGCTGGTACTGTTGCTGGGACAGTAAGACTGGGGTGTCCTTGATATGCTTTGCTCAGAATTCCTTAGATGTCTGCACTGGTGTCTCTGTCATAAATTATTTTGAGGGATTCCCAGTAAATTTCATGAAAGTTGCCACTTCATTAGTTAAAATATAGCTAAGTAATAAGCTTTCATCATGTTGCCTCAGGTAAAACCACTGCTGCAGTTCGCCTTTCTAAGCCAATATATCTGCAAGAAACACCCGGGGTTGCATTTCACTTTTAATGGATTTTTTTCTATCAGCCAATATTGTGAGGCCAAAAGCACCAACTGTGTCTGCTCACAGCACTAGTGAGTCTTGCTGGGAAATGGGATTTCAAGGATGACTTTGAGGCACATTTCAGCCTTTAGTAGCTGTAACTAAGGTTGTTCTCTGACCATTCTATCCTGATGTGGCTCATGCAGAGCACAGCTCATATATTGGAATTGTTTGGGTTGGAAGGGGCATTAAAGATCACCTTGTTCCAACTCCCTGCCACGGGCAGGGACACCTTCCACTAGACTAGTTTGCTCAGAGCCCCATCCAACCTGGCCTGGAACTCTCACAGAGATGGGGCATCCACAGCTTCTCTGGGCAACCTGTGCCAGTGTCCCACAGGGAAGAGTTCCTTCCCAATATTCTAAATCTCACCTCTTTTATTTTAAAACCATTCCCCCTTGTCCTGTCACTATCTGCCCATGTAAAAAGTTGCTCTGCTGTATCATCTCAGCTTGGCCAATTCTGCCTCTTGGCCTCCCATGGGAGGTTGGGCACCAAAACCCTTGGGAACCCCCACACCTACATCCCTTTGTACATCCAAGATGGAGTATGGCTGTAACTGTACAATTCCACTGACACCTACTCTCACAGCACAGTGAGAGTAGGTCTCCCTCTCACAAGGTGCCTTTGCTGGAAGGAGAGTATGCTCTTGAGCAGTAGCAAGCTTCAGAGCACTGGGAAGAGATCACCCCCCTTCAAGGTCCTCCTGCATGGAGGATGGGGAACATTCGCCACTCTGAATGCTACCAGCACTTTGGTGGGGTGGTTCTGTCACAGCTTCAACAGAGCCATCAGCTTTGGCTGAAAAGTGTAAGTCTGTGTCTCTGCATCTCCTGGTTCAAACATCACTCCCTGAACTGTCCACCCAGAAAAAATCTGGTTTGTTCCTCGGTGCTCTTGCTTTGCCCAGCTGTGAGCAGCAGCACATCCCACATACGCTGCTGGGGCAAGAAGGCTGAGGTTTGCATTTATTCCAGATCAGGCATATTTACCATGTAACCTCTACGGGGAAATAGCTCCTCTGGAATCACCGAATCTGCTAATACATGAGGCCTTGGTACATAGGTGGTGTGGTGAGGTTAGTGCCCTGTGACTGGCTTGTTCAGCGCAATAAAAATATATTGGGTTCTTAAGATGTTGACCAATGGGTTTGGGAAAGAGATGATTGATTCCCACAGCTGAGAAACAGGGATTGTAATATGTTTTGCCAGAGGAGACCGGTTTGACGGATGAGTTCATTTAAGGATTATGCTATAGATAGAGCTGTTGACAGAACGAATTTGTTTTTATTTTTCATCAGTAGGTATAACACAAAGCAGAACTAATTGAAAGTACTTTCCTTGTGGCATCTGGCTGCGTTTCTTGCTTTAAGTCTTTCACACGCTGTAAAATTACACCAAGGGCTTTTCTTCACTTCCATTTGGTCTCCAAGTTTTCCATCACTGTGTTGCGCGTGGGTTCCCAGTGTGTCAGACGCACTAGGAAGTTGCAGACTACACAAGAAATGGAGCTGGGCCATTGTTCCTTCTTGTTGCACGAATGTTCTGGTATGCATCACAGATCCATGCTGGGGTGTCCTCACCTCGGGGCTGGTGGCAAAGCTGAAACATGAATGACCTTACAGATATTTTTGATGGCGTTTTAAACGGTGACCTGCGCTAAATATCATCCCTGTGTGGAGTGATCTCGTTCTGTGTAAGGCCCAGGCCTGGAAGGTGATTATGTTTACCCAAGGAGGTGTTCTGAGGTTAAAGGAAGGTGTTGAGTAAAGTTCTGGAAACAGCTTTTCCAAGCAGCCAAAGTGAATAAATCCCAGAGTTCCTTCAGGGATTTGGCTCGCTGCGTTCATTGCTCTCCTGGTCGGACTGCTATCGCCTGCTGGCTCGGGCTGGGTGATGGAAGCAGGAGCTCAGCTCCCCAAGCACTTCCCTCTGCTGTTTGTGGGATCTCTGTGCTGAGATCATGCAGACTGTCAGGGTGAAAGACTGCGGTTCAAACTCGTCCTACAAATTTGATCTGTGGGTTTTGGATTGGGGTGTTTTTTTCTCTCTTTCTTTTCCAGTTGTGGTCAAATAAGAGTTTTCCAGAACTGTCTCACACAGGGCCAAAGAACAGGAATGCAGCGAGCACAGCCAAACCGACGGACTCACAATCTCAAGGGAGAAAATACCCCCAGGTCGCTGCCACCAAGTCCAATACCTGAGGAGAAGAGCCCATGTGATTTCAGGATTACATTGCAGGCTGAATTCTAGCCTCCACTTGGCCTCAGACCTGAACTTTAAGCACCAGCCAAAACATAATCCGAATTTGAGGACTGGCTATTGGTCTGTCTCATCTCCTGCTCCTCACATGTGCAGTCATTCAACAGAAGCTGAAATGTGTTTTCCCTGCCAGGGGCCGTTGGTTTCCAAACAACTACATCAGCGTGGTGAGTGATGGAGTTTCCATCAACTGCTGTAGGCCAAATGCAGTCATCTGAATTCAGGTCTTGGCAGGTATAGAACTTGGAGTTGTCAATGATTTTTATATGAAATGGTACCTAATTACGATTTCTCATCCTGTGCTTTAGTTCCGTGAAAGTTCTTGGAACTGCAGATGAATGGGAGCTTTTTGTCTCTTAGTGAGTGATATTTTCTGTTCTTTAATTGACCTTTGAAATAATTTAGTCTGGGCTTGGATCTGGGTTAAATATAGCTGGTTATTTTCACTCTGAGTATGTAATACATGAAAGAACCTAGGTATCCTTTGAATGTGTTTTGACAAGTGCCCTGTCTGTGTTCAGGTATGTATTTATAAATATTTGTGCTGTGTGTATAAAAATGACACTTCCAAAAGCAAGTACTTTCTCTCCTGTAGCAAAATATTTGTCCAAAGTGTAGTGTTAGGTTTCCAAAAAATGGGCAGTTCAAAGAGGGTAAGACACTTGGAAAGAAGTGAGCAAGGAGGGGATATGGGCTGAGCCATCAGTACTTATGAAGTGAACGTGGAGCCATTATCCACTTTATCCCATAAAACCAGCACTAGATGATGCCTAAAGCACTTGCCAGACAGCAAGGTTAAAGGAAGTAAAAGAAATTATCATAAAATCATAGAATATCCTGAGTTGGAAGGGACCCACAAGGATAATCAAGTCCAACTCCTGGCCCTGCACAGCACCATCCCCAAGAATCCCACCATGTGCCTGAGAGCGTTGTCCAAACACTTCTTCAACTCTGGCAGCCTTGGTGCTGTGACCACTTCTCTGGGGAGCCCATTCCAGTGCCCAACCACCCTCTGGGTGAAGAACCTTTTCCTAACATCCAACCTAAACCACCCCTGACACGACTTCAGGCCATTCCCTCAGGTCCTGACACGGGGTTACCAGGGAGAAGAGATCAGTGTCTGCCCCTCTACTCTCTTTTCTACCAGGCTTCATGGCACTGCAGAACACCTTGCTAGTGGTGCTGTGGGGGCTAAAGCTTTCCAAGGATGGGATTAACCAAACTCATGGAAAACAGCACAAGCAGCACCTGTTCACTGCAGAAGCCATATGAATACAGCATCTGTCTTCTGAAGACTCTAAACTACTGTGGGCTGGGAGCTTGCTGGGTGTGGGACAACTGCTCTTCCCTTTCTGATACTCATTTCCAAAGCATTTATTACTGACTACTGTCAGAGGTAAGATGCTGAGCTCCTGTTCTTATTAAAGATGATCATTCTTATCTTCCTAATTTATATGACAAACCCATGAAGTCTAAGGAGCTACTGCCTGCAAAACAGAAGCAAGATCCCAACAGTTTTTTGCCTCCAATCCCTTGCCTAAGGCGGATTTCAGTTCAAAAGAGGAACAACCAAAAAAAAAAAAAAAAAGAATAAATTCAAAGTATTTGTCAGCATTTCCTCTGTGTTTTCTACATACAAAATTCCTCTCCCTTGATTTTCTCTTCTCTTTTCATCCTGATAGCAGAGACACCCCATCTGAGCTGTGATCCCCCCTTCTCTCCATACTCCAAAGATAGGAAATATTTAACTGATTTCTTTTTTCCCACTTTTTTCATCACTTCTCATCTCATGTTTGATACAGGAACAAGGTCCTGTCTTTCCTTGTTTGAGGGTAACGCCCAAAGCCGCAGCCTCCCTGAGGAACTGACTCTGGTTCATCATTACCCTGCTGTTTATGTGGCCATTTACACCCACATTCCTCTCATTTGCAATGTGCAGGTGTCTAAGAAAGGTGTAAATGAGTGTCTGGAGTAGACCAGCATCATGTCTGCTCTGCTTCCTACTACCAGCTCTTCTCCAGAATGGAAGACCTGTCAGGCACTGCTCCAGGGGACATCAACTGTTCTTACCTTTTCCCTTTCCATCAGGGTGGGACAGTGCAAAAAAGATCAACCCAAGTCCAGAAAGTGTGGCTGCAGCAGTGTTAGTGAAGATGGCAGCATCACATGCGTTTTTGGGACGGAAAAGGTAAAAATTACCCATTCTGAAAGAGTATCACAGAACCACAGAGTATACTGAGTTGGAAGGGACCCATAAGGATCACTGAGTCCAACCAAAACAACCTCTGGCCCTCTCTCCTGACAGCCTGTGATCTGAGTCATCAAATTCCCTTCTCCTGTAACTGCTGCTGCCACTTTTCAGGGGGTGGAAAGCCCCGTTAGCTCAGACCTACCAGTGCCACTTGGCAGGTGTGGTGATTTACAGCAGAAAAGATTCATCGTCTGCAACCTGTCAGGGCAGGATCTCCAACTTCATTTGAAACACTCCTGCTCTTTCAGATGATTTAATGCCCAAACACAACGTGGTCATTTTATCTCTCTTCTCCTCCCCCTGTGCCCACGACAGACTGGATCCCACTCCCAATCCCCTTCCAGAGATTCGGTGCCGAGTGAGTGGGATAAAAGCCGCTCCATTTTCCGTGGGCCCTCCTGGGCAGTTCTGCTGGAAGACGACTGCGTAGCCAATTGCCGTGTCCATTTTGCTGGCACCTCCAGCATTTTATGCGGTGTCTGAATCCCAACAGGCACCTCACGCCTGCTAATGGCTTCACAGGCCAGCCAATCAACTGGTTATTTACGGCAGGCACGTCTCAAAACCGTCGGGTCAAGTTTTCCTACCCTGACGTATTTTTTTTCAGAGGAACACATAAATCCTCTCCTGCCATTTGCAGCTTAAACCCTCCTGAGTGTGAAGCCAGTGGGTTAAAGTTTCCAGCAATAGTATCAAACTGTATTTTAAAGGGTTGTTCTCCTGACTCTTTAGGGGCCTGGGCACCTCGTCTGAGTCATGAATCAGTTCACACTGCATGATTTATAGGCATTAAGCTCTCTCTTTGGTGTCCTTTAGCTCCAGAGCTGGAAGTCATAACCAAGGAAATTGAGACCTTTCCACTGTTCCAGTGTTTTTGTGTTTAAGGTGCTCCCCTGAAAAGTCACGGTGACATCTTCATTAGGTGCTCTGAAGTGAGATACTAGAAGGAGTACAGAATTCCTGCGTTTGCAGAGTCTGATCCTGCTGCTCCAAAATTCATAAGCTCACAAACAGGAGGATGAAGCATTTGTGTAAAGTGAACTCTGGATTTTGTTATCAAGCCTCTAAGGACCGTAACACTCCCTTTACTTGGAGCTGTGTAAATCTAGGTGCTAGAGCAGTATGAGTCAAAGAAGTTAACCAGAAGATTTCCCAGTCTGCAAAACTTCCCAGTCTTGAAGACTTAAACACCCAAACATAACTACCTATAGCAGCAGCTACTGTGCATGAAGGGCATCTCAATCAGAAAGCATGGGGTAATTCCTGGGCACACTCTTTATAAGTGGATGAAACAGGATCACAGTCAGCTTTCTGTTCAGTCTGTACTGGTATCTTTTCAACATATCTGCATGTTTAGAAGTGAAAAATGGCTATTGTAAAGTGAAGTAAGGAAATTAAAACAAACCCAGTTTCTGAAGCCATGAACACTGTGCTGTGTTTCAGTGATTTGAAAAATAAATTGCTTATAAAAGTAAATTAACTGTTGATGACACAAAGTGGAATTTTTGTCTGGTCTCATGTCATAAAATAAACCTTTTCCTTGTCAGGATACAAGAAACCTTGAAACTGATAACATACTGCGAACACACCTTCGGCTTTCAACATTCCTAGAGTTTGGAAAATATTATCTTACAGATCAAAGGTATTCAAATGGCCTTGCCCACAACACTTAATATTAAATCTAATTCAACAAATTTGGACTGATCCACAAAATTTCATGTTGATAAAACAAGGGACACTTCTCTCTGTCTGTTGCTGGGAGCCTGTGCAGGACACTATGGGATCCATCATCTTCCTTTTCCCAGAGGTCTCAGAAGAAGTGACTGGGCCTGCTGGACACTGATTTAAAGTTGTACAGGTAAGGGCAAACACGACAATGAATCCAACCCTGAACTTCATGCTTATTTCTTCAGCCTTCCATGGGAAAAAACTCAGTACCTGGCGGAGCACCTTGAACTTTCTCCGTGCTACAGCCCACACAAGGTGACCTCTCTTGCTCTCAGACCTCACTGACTTTTCCAGCCCTTCCCGACCCTCCAAGTACTGATTTGTGGACCTTGTTCCCCAAAGGAATAAGTTCAAATCTTGACATTGAGTCTTCTAGTCCACATGGGACTATTTGGGTGACAATAGCACATGAGAACAAGTGTAAGGCCCCCAGGGAGTGTCACCCCCACCCTCTGCATGGAGCCTGCTCTGGAAGGGACCGTCAACTCCAGGTTTTCTTTGGAGGAGAGAAGGAGGAGTGACTTTTGGGAGCTAACCTGAAGTGTACTGAAACTGTGTGGACTACCAGGTGCCACAGGGTGGATGGTCTTACATGTGTTCATTTAGGTCCATGCTCTGGGAATGATGAAGGCCCATGTCCTTCTTGTCGCTGATAATGACTTCTGCCGACAAGAGCAATAATTTCCACCCAGGATGACTCACTATTTGCAATGTTTTCTGGCATTTCTCTGTTTACAAGTGGAGACCACTTAAGCACAGCAAATTTTTAAGTCATGGGCATTTGTGAGCACAAACAGAAACTAATGAGAAGATATAAACACCAAAGTGTTAACCCTTGAGTGACCTCTGAAACAGCTGCATGAGAAATGTGGGGCTTAAAAAAAAAATTCTTTTTGTGGCACTTCAGTGGGTGATTTGAAGAGTATTTTCAAAGGTGAATGGGTCCTTGTTAGAAGGTGGCACTGCACAGTGCATGCAAGTGTAAGTCTCTGATGAAAGTCAAGGCAGGCACCTGGAGAGGCTCTGGAAAACGGAGGTTCCTGGGCTGTGCTGTTGTGTTATCAGTTCCATGGCTGAGTGGGGAACAGGCACTGTGTGTGGTGGAAGTTTTTAAAACGATTTTCATCAACATGATTAAATACTTATTACATGAGTCAGCCATACGGGCTTCATTAAACCAGTGAACTCAGAGGAGCCTCCTCATCTGTTTATGAAATCCATCTGGAATTACGGATGGCTCAGGAGAAGGAGGATGAATGCAGCTCAGTGTGACAGAAGCCCATTCCCCTCCCAGGAGCCTGCCTGCACTAACACACACTGCACTCCTCGCCCCGCAGTCAGGGAAAAAGGCTTTTATTTTTCTTTCTGCACATTCCTGGGCAAAGAACCAAGGCCTGCCATGACTTTGACAGTGAGACTTTAAATATACCCTGTCGGGATGTGACACAAGCACCTTTTTCTGGTGGCAGGATATAACACAGCTTTAAAAAAGAAAAAAAAAAGTAGACACAAGCCTTTGCACTGGAGGGAAGTGTACCTTGAAAGGAAAGGCTTAATGAACTTTAACCAGCCTTCCAAGATCTTTATTAGCTGCCCCTTTATCAAATTAAATTCACACTGTGCTAGGCAGCTTAAGTACTGCAAGTTGATGTCATGTGCTAAGTGCCAAAGTAGGCTTTAATTGGCTGTTTAAATGAGAAAAGGGGTCCTGCTGTGCTGCACATGCACGTACACACACATACAGCCAGGGGGGCCGGCGGGACAGAGCCTGGCTTGGGCTATCCCCCTGTGAAAATACCAAAACAAGGGACCAGTTTTCTCTTTAACCAGCTGGAAAGGTTTTACTCTCTGTCAGATTGAGCCCCTTCTCTACCACCAGGCCAAATAACTGAAGGAAAAGTTGCATGAAGGCCCCTAAGCTCTGCCCCCAAGGTTGTAGGTGACACAAGGTGTCTTGTCCGTGGCTGATGTGCTTCAAGGTAAGCTGGGATGAGATGTTCCTTCCAGAAATGTCATCTCATGAAGTCACGCAGAGCTGGCTCTTGGTGAGCAACATTCCCAAGGAATGCCTGCCCATTAACCTGGCAGGGTTTTATTAAAGATTTTTTGTGTTGGTCACAGCTCAGTGTCATCGATCACAAATTTGTCACAGATGTCAACAGGAGTAGCCAGAGCTGTAAAGGCTGGAGGGAGACGAGCAGGTCACCTGTCCTGCAGAAGGATTTTGATCTTAAAAATACATCGTGGGGGCAGCAGTGGTGGCTGTGGAGTTAAGATTACAGACAGCTCCGCCCCTAAAATGTGGGGTCCTTTACCTTCCCAGTGGGAATCTCTGGCCTCCCAGGAGGAGCAGTTAGTCACACATGGGGAAATCCTGCTGGGATTGCTTGCATGGGATTGTCCAAGGCAACCACTTGCATGACTAACAGCTCTACCCCTTTGTGAGAGGAATGAAAAATGAAGTGGCGGTGGCGTTTCATACTCCTGCGGCCCAGAAGGAACAAGGGTGAAAGTGCTGCTGGAACTTGCTAAATTTGAACAGTTGTTTTCTGTTAACACGTGGCCTTAAAAAATGTGATTTGAGAAGCTTGTTAGAGAGTTAGTGTTAACATCTAGTCCCAGTGCAATTGGGCCCATCTGGGCGACAACCCTCCCCGAGCATCCTGCTTTCCCCATCCAGCTGCATCCTTCTGTCCCACTCATCTTCCTCACATCCCAGGGTTGATGCTCAGCCTTTGGTTTGATCTGCCATGGTGACCAGCTCCAGTGCTGCCTGGAAACACTCTCCTTACCCATCTGGACCCACGGGGCTGAGCAGCAATGGCACTGAGCTCTCAGCTTGCTTTCCGCAAGAACTGGGATTGGGAAGCAATGGCATTTGAGCCCCCTTGGCTGTCGCTCTGCTGTTCTGCTGGGCAGAGATGTTGGTGGTGCCTGGGGGGCTTTGC
The DNA here is from genome assembly GCF_003945595.2 of Pipra filicauda. NCBI lineage: Eukaryota > Metazoa > Chordata > Aves > Passeriformes > Pipridae > Pipra > Pipra filicauda. The sequence goes on along the minus strand of NW_024104007.1, from coordinate 3,233,833 downwards.
AGCAGCATCGTGGACTACAAAGCTTTCTCTTCCTCTTTCGTTAAGCATGCAGAAAGCAATTTTTCACTGATGTGGCAGATCTGACCTTCTCTCTTTCTCTCCCTCTTCTCCTTCCTCTGCCTTCACCTCCAGCTCTTTTCTGGTTTCTTCCCAGCCCCTCTCATGTCCCCCTCCCTGAGTCTACCTTCTTCCCTCTCTCTTTCCTACCCACTTCCCCCAGTAAGCTGGACACTTTGGGGAACTCCTGTCTCCTCTCTGCAACTTGCAGCTGATTTTATCTGCCCCCTGGGGATGGATTTCATGAGCCAGCAGCCAGCTGAGGTGCAGAGGCTTCCGGCACTTGCACTAACCTGCATTCCAGCATTAAAGATAATGGATACAATGGAAAATCAATGGAGAATATGTAACTTTATCCCATTCATAGCTTCATATTGCATTACACCATGGCCTTCAGATACATAAAAGTGATATATGGCTGAACTTGGCAGGAGAAAAAACACAGGAAACAAATATCTTTGGTAAGAATCACAGTTTAGGTATAACTTATATAAAAAATAGGCCTAAATATCTTTTGTTTTTCATTAAGTTTTATTTCATAATTATTTTCCAGTAATATGCCAGAGTGCAAAAAATAAATCAAGGCTTTGCGCATATTACAGATTTCCCTGGAGTGAGGTAAGAGAGAGAAAGAAAACGACTGCTTGACTTTCCAACCTCAGCCACATGCCAAATCTGTCAGAAATACTGCTTTTTTATATTATATCAGTGGAGGAAATTATTGCTGCTGTTATCTGCCCTTTGGTCAGGAGCATATTCTGCACCTTGGCTAATGTGCGTTTGTGGCGCAGCCACCTGCACTTTTTCGAGGAGTTCATCTAATTACAGGGTAGATGAGTCAGGCTGCATTTCCTATGGGCTGTCTTCAAACATAGGAAGTTATTAATACCGATTAGCTGAGAAAGTCCAGGTCTTCTCCACGATGTTTCCTGGCTAATATTAGACACACCTTCTGTACTTTAAGGTGTGATGGCTGATAAGAACCAGTAGTAGGGCAGCCGGGGGTTTACAGCAGTGGGTGCAGTGTGGGACACACTGTCCCAAGCGGGTTTTTTTCTTACACTTTTGAATGAATTCAAGAAGACAGGCTTGGGATGGGAAAATAAAAGCAGCAGGCACAGTCTGGGATGTGCGAGTCCCTTAGGAAATGATGAGGGAGCAGCGCGGCGCTGCCTTGTCTTGGTGCCTGGCAGCAGAAGAGAGTTATTGGGAAATTTTCCCTTCACTAGAAAGAAATATCTCCCCAAAGGAGAGCTCAAAGTTCCTAGGAGATGCTGTTGTAAGTCTTAAGCTCCTTGTTTTGGAAGAAGACTAAAAGAAACTTGGCTTTTTAATGAGAATTAAACAGCTGTAGCCAAGATACAACAACAGGCACAACAGAGACCTACTGGGATGGGGGTCCCTGCAGATGCCTGGGATGAGCAAGATTTGGAGACAGAGGAGGGCATAATAAACAGCCTCACTGAATAAAGTGAGGCTGCAAGGTCTATTTTCAGGTCTTCCATCAATCTAAAAATACCTGCTGGGCTGTTTGCTGACCCCTCTTTCACCCTTTCCCTGTCTCCTCTGTGCAGACTCCAGGGCCAGGGGTTATTGGTGGAGTCCCAGCTTCACACTGGGACTGTGGGGGCTCCTCAGGACTCCCATGTTAACCTAAGCGATGAGACTTGTCATCATTCCATGTGAAGAGGTAGAAAAGGGAATGTCCTATGGCACAGTGGATGGAGGGACAGGACCATGGTGGTGATGGGAAGCTCAGCTCGTATCTGCCCCTTGGATGGGGGAGTATAGGGGTCCCCATCTGCCTGAGCAGTGACTGTGGCTCAGAGACACCTGGTCTAGCTCTGGTGAAGCAGCAAAGGGGTGGAAATACCAAGGCAGCACAGCTGGTCCCACTGGTGACAACGGGGACTTCACTGGTGTCTCGTTAAAGATTTCCAGCTGATAAACCAGAAGGCAGAAAGAGGGACAGATGGACAGCGTTCTGGAGATTTATCCAAGTCATACAAAGGGGAATATGGAACACAGCCAGAAAGTTCTTGAGATATAAGTGATTATACCTTACAAAATAGGTAAAATAATAAAGTTCCAACAACCAGGATTGGGAGCCAGAAGGATGGAGATTAAATGCTTTAAACATTCATGAACCAAATCTTGTATAACAGACGTCTTGCTGTTTTATCTCTTGATTTATTTCACTTGTACAAGCCACAGAAAAATGGTACGTGATGGTTTTTCCTTTTCAGTTCCCACTAGTGAGTTTACGAAGCTTGCCAAATGTGAAGAACTTCACAGAAATCAAGAAGAAAAAGCTTCCTGGCTGGCTGGTTTTTCCATTGCTTCCTCAGCTGTACCGTGGTGGCTGCTCTAATTTATTCTGCAACCAGAGGGGACAATTGGGCACAGCATTGGCACGTGGGATAGGAGAGAGTGGCTGGCACCATAGCTGCTCTGGAATCTAAGGAAAGTCGATTTTAGGTGAAAGGACTGGGTTCTCCTCGCTCCCTGGGTAAAGGAGGAATGTCTTTGCTGAGGGCTGTGGCATTGCATGGGCACAGCCTGGTGAAAAGGGGAAAACTAGGCTGCAAAAACCTTTCCTCCTAAGGTCCCTCAGTTTTATATTCTTAGTCAGAGAACATCATACCAACAGGAAATTATGCTTCCTTTCTCCCTCACTTTTCTCGGTTAGATTTCAGCTCCTCCTGTGTAACACAGCTAGCACAGGTGAAGGTATTTTACAGCATAAAGTTGGTGTTTCTCCAAATAATTAAACCAATGTTTATAACATTATGGCCCATAAAAGGGATAAGTATTATCCTCATTTTACAGGTGTGAAAATCTAGACAATTTGACCATGGTGTTGAAAAGAAATGATGTTGAACTCGCGGCATTGGATTCATGTAACTCATCCCACTTCTTGACTGGAGATCAGAGTTCATACAGTCATGCTCTATAAATACCTGCCAGCAAATATGTATGGGATATAAAAAAAACTACTCTTGCCTCAAACTTTGATTCAGTCTAAACGTATCCTCCTAATACCTAGTTTTTCTGTATTTGGTCTAAAAAGCTCATAAATTGAGTCACACGAAGAAACTTTGGGAAGAAGATTGCCTGAAATAGGGCTTCTGTTGTTGGAGGCTGCTGCTCCCCATACTAACCTGTGCCTTGCATGTCTCAGTTGCAAATGAGATGGAAAATCAGAGCTGCTTTTGCCAGAAGGCCAGAAGCTTATCCGGGATTTGGATTCTCCTTTTTATTTTCCTTTCTTTTTCTTCTTTCCTCAAACAGAATGTTCAGTTGCTGCACTACTTTGCAACACAGAAAAGCAAGATTCAGGAGTTGGACTTCAACAATCCCTGTGGGTCCCTTCCAACTCAGAGTATCCTGTGATTCTATGAAGATACTCCCATTTCTGTCCACTGGAAGTGGGGTGGATCTGATTTATAAAGTAAAATGACATGCACAGAAGTAGGCAAGAAACAGGGGGGAAATCAGCAAGAAACTACTTCTAGGGAATCATTAAAAAACAGAGGATAGAATTTCTTCCTTAGTGAATTGTTTTTGCCCAGGAACATTTTAGTCCTAAAGCAAATCCAGAGACTGTTGTGAGTTTATGACATATGACTCGTATCTTGAAAGTTTACAGCAGATTGCAACAGACTGAGATGACATTTAGGCAGCTGAAGCCACATTCACTAAGTTATGTTTCATTGGGAAAAATATACTGCCTAGTGGGAATGTTGTGCTGTTGGGTGGCAGCAGGCATTATTATTAGAGATGGCAAGGATCTATGTGGCCTTTGTACATGCAATGAGAAATTTTAAGCAATTTAGAGCTTATGGGCTGGACACTTCTTTGTTTGCTTGCTTTTGTATCGCTTGGGTTTCTGTGTGTGCATATTTTTGCTAATGCAAAAATAGAGCCTCTTTTATTGCAACATTTCAAAGAATTTTCCAGCTTAAATGAGCCAGTTTCCAAATCAAAAGGATAAACCCTGATGAAAAGTTGGCTTCTAAATGTGAAATTGTTCATTGTCCAGATTCTGTTGGCTTTTAAAGGAAAAAAAACCCCTATTTCTATAATGAAGAGAACTCACATTTTAAGGGGGTTGTAGCCATTCTCTAGTGGTAAAAAAATTGTGCCAAACTGAGGAAGATGATTTTTTCCGCCACTTTTCCACCACTTCTGGTTTCCTTATTCGTCTTGCAGAATGCAATCAAAGACCCCCAGTGAGTAGGATGGAAATGCTCAGAAATTAAAAATAACTTTGATTTCCAAAGCTCTGCTCTTCTTTGAGGAGCTGCCCAGGTCTTGTGTTACTGGTGACTTTGTGGATGTGAGTGACATGTTATCAGTTCTTCTGGATGCAGAACCATTACTCACACACCAGTGGCGCCTTTGGGCACATCCAGCTCCCACCTCCCAACCCTGGCTGCCCATGCTGGCTTTCCTGCTGTCACATCTGTATTTCCTGACTCCCTCCCACAGCCTGAGCCCAGCACTGTGGCCCTGGTCCCAGTGGGAAGGCCTGGAGAAGGGCTGTGCATCCCTGCAGGTGTCACTGATGTAGGACCATGTAACGCGTGGTCCTGCCTTAATAGGGGGAAGAGAGTTTTAGCCCTTGGGGAAGTGGTCTGGGACATTGTGGGGTGTCTGGAATCAGATATGAAATGTCTGAGGCACCAGCAGCACCAGACAGTGCCACATAGGCATGGCAGGAGTTAGTCTGTAGGGTGCAAGGTGTTCAGGACTCTTCTCTCCTCCCAGAAAATCCAGGTCTTGAGCATCAGGACAGATTTCATTTTCCAAATAAGGCTGTGAGTTTTCCAAAGTATTTCAAAGGCAGATAGTATCTCTGCAGGTTTGAACACTGATTCCTCCCAGCTTGAGCCAGGATGACTCAGGTCTTGCAAAATGGAGCCAGGAAAATTATTTAAGGGGTCCTAATTCTAAAGTGCTCATCTGCCTCTGCACCAATTTTGTGGGTTTTTTGTGGTATGTAAAAGGCCATCTGTGGCAGGAATAGGGAGAGCCCCAACACCTCACAGTGCTTCTACAGGGTCATATGTTCCTTGCCAGGTTTCCCAAAAAAAAAAAAAAAAAAAAAAGCAAAGTGGACAAGTTCAGGTAAGCAGTGCTTAGGTTGTGTCCCAAAGGAGGAAAAGATTTAAAAGACTTTCAAGCAATGTGCTCCATGGGAAAAACTGGCTCTAACCCAGAAAATCCTCAGTTCTGTATGAACAGAGAGGCTGAAGTCCAGCCTCTTCACCTTTACATCTACTTCACCTTATTGCGGCCTTTCAGTATCTGAAGTGGCCCTACAAGAGAGCTGGAGAGGGACTTTAGAAAAGGGCCTGCAGGGACAGAACAAGGGGAAATGGCTTCAAACTGAAAGAGAGCGGGGTTAGATTGGATATTAGAAAGAAATTCTTTACTGTGAGCATGGTGAGGCCCTGGCTCAGGTTGCCCAGAGAAGCTGTGGATGCCCCATCCCTGGGAATGTTCAAGGCCAGGTTGGATGGGGCTTGGAGCAACCTGGGATAGTGGAAGGTGTCCCTGCCCATGGCAGGGTGTTGGAACTTTATGATCTTTAAAGACCCTTCCAACCCAAAACATTCTAGGATAAATATAATTTTTTTCCTCCTTTCTGGGTTAAACAGCCTACATTTGACTAAAACTTATATGGTATTTGCTTAACACAGAACTGTTCCCTAAACCCACCCAAGCTCCCTTCCTTCATCTGAAGAGGTGACAAGATACAAACCAACCCACCTGTGCCCTCCAGGGATTGCTCTAATGATAAAGGGCCTTCACCTAAACATGTGTACAGAGCTGCTCATGTGGATTTGCTTGGCTTGCATGTCTAGTCCCTGCTTTCTCAGTATGGCGTTTTCTATGGTAAAGCCCAGTAAAGCCACTGCTTCATCTGCTCAGACATTTTACATCATACAACAAATATATATGCATCACTGACATCTTCATAGTGGGTTTTGTTGGGTTTTTACTTTCCACGAAACAAACTCAAACTTTGAATCAAAACTCAACCTCATCTCAGATCATGCTGCATTATGGGAACTAATACATCCCATGAAGCACTGTGGACCTTCTGGACAATTTAAGCTCACCTGTCTGCCACATTTTTTACTTTATGTTGAAGGAAATGTGGTGGTTGCTGGTCCTCTCCTCCCCCTGCTACAACCAGATATACTTTTCCCATTATACCCTTTTCCCATGCATAAGTTTGGCATGAAGAGTAGATGGAGGACAAGAGACTGCCCTGTACCCTGACTTCTCAACATAGACTACATCCATCTCTTCCAACAGTCCTCCTGCTGTCAGGACTGGCCACCAGAAGGTGAGTGAAGAGATGAGTTATTTAGTCTAAAAATAGATTGATGTAATCTGCAAAAGCCTAAAAATGCAGTCTAAAAAAAGACTGATCTCTTTTCTCATATTCCTTTAGTTATATAGTGTTTGATGATGAAGATGATGATGATGCAGCAAATTAATTCCTGATTCTGCAATTGCTTTTGGGAGCTGAAAGATTTCCTGACTAAGGTGACAGATGGGTCACAGAGGACAGTGAAGTCAGTCTTCTTGATGTGGGAACTGGGCCAGCTAGAAAATTTGGCTAAGCAAAGACATTTGTAGCACTTTTCTGTACCCATCAGTAACTCAGAGAAGTGTGAATGAGAGAGTTGGGTTTTTTTTCCCCAAATAATGCAAAATTGCACTGGAAGGGGAAGGTTCATCTTTCTGCTTAGCTCAACATAACAATCTAAAAGGCTGACTGGGAAGGATGAACAGAGATGAGTTTGTAACCATGGACCTCAGTAGCCCAGCTTTGATGCTGCTGCAAGATTTACTGCCAGATTGGGGGGAAAAAAAAAGAGAAGTGGAGGAAATGTGTGTTCTTGGCACAGTGAGATTTTCCAGGATGAATTGACAATAGATCTACTTATAAATTCACAAGTGGGCTTTGACATTCAGTATCAGCAAAAGAAAAAAAGCCACTCCAAGAGACTGTGGAAAGGGTTTACAGAACACGCTTGGTTTTTGCAACCTGTCCATTAGAAGCAGCAGTGGCTTTTCCAGAGGAATATGCAAGTATAACAGTAGTAGTAGAGCAGTAGTACAAGTATGTGAACATGCAAGTAGAGCACCAGTGCTGCTGAGAGGAGATACTTGGTGGCCAGTGGCTGGAAGCATTGTTCAATCCTCGTAAAACAAGAAAAATTGAACTGGTAAATAAAGGAGGAAAAATAGTTCTCTTACAGTCTTTCACTTTGCAGTTAAAAAAAAAAAAAAAAAAAAAAAAAAAGCCTGGATGCAGAAAAAAATCCTTTAACCACACAAGATTATCCAGAACAGAATTCCAGAAGTGCCCAGTACAAGCTTCTCCCCCAGCGTGGGCTAGAGGAGGTGGCACGAAGGTAAAGATTCAGCTCAGGGAGGTCTAGGTCCTGGCAATCACAGAGCAGGAGATGAGGTACTCTGGGAAGGGCTGGGATCATGAACAGGTAGTGGACATAGGCATGTGAAAACAGGTAGAGAACAAGGGATTCAACCTGAGTCTTTGGCGTTGGTGATGGAGGGATCTCTCCAAAAAGGCCTTAAACAGGGATTAAAAACTGAATCTCCGGGATGTGACCCCAAAGACTGATTAGTCAAAGTAGCAAAGGCATTACTGAGCACTCTGAATTTCAGGAGATCTGAGTGAGGAAAGGTGTTCACAGGAATTGGCTCAGGGCTGGGGGGCACAGGTACTTGCACCTCATTTTCCTCGCGTGACTCCTTTTGCCCCCAGGGACAGAAACAATCACGACTTCCTCCTGTGATAGGTTTCCAAGAGAGAAAAAGTGCAACATGGTTGAGACCTGCATGGAAGTTGAGGGAGTGTGCACTTTTGTGGATCAGTATGGATTCCTGCTCATCAGCTGAGCATTTCTGATAGACAGCACAAGGTCATAAAAAAGGGAAAGATTGGAAAATGTGGCTTTCAGAGGGGTGTGTGTGGTGGGGCAAAGAGCTGAAATAAAAACAAGTAAGTTCTCAAAATCGCCCTTGGACTTCTGCTGGCACAGGGCAGCACCTCTAAATGGTGGAAAACAACAGTGTAGGGCAATTTCCGAAAAGGAATCAGGATCTGTTTTCCAGATCTCAGAGAGGTACAAGTGTTAAAAGTGATCCAGATACTGGCAGAAAAAGGCTCATAGAGCAACCACTCCTCCACTTACTAGAACAGCAGGAGAGGCTTTATGGACTATCGAGAAAATGAATTAACTAAACATAATTAAACCTGCAGTCATGGAATAGTTTGGGTTGGAAGGGACCTTAAAGGTCATCTAGTTCCAACACCCCAGCCACAGGCAGGGACACCTTGGATGATGGTCAGTCAAGCCCTGACCTGCACCCAGTTCTTACTATGAAGTAAGACAGAAGCACCACTTTCCAAGTGAATGCTGGAAAGTTAAATTCAATCATTTTAAAAGATGGCTGTTACTTGCATAAAGAGATGGTTTTCAGAACACTGTAGGGGCTTTTCTTATTAGATCCAGAAAAACAGTGGTGGATACAAAAGGCAGGAAGGTAAGAGCCCTGCCCTTAGAGCAAGACAAGGCTTGTACTCATTTAAAGGGATGGCTTTCAGCTTGAAAATGCACCATCGACTACTAAAGAGGCTCTGTGTGGTACTTGTCATTTGTCCAGTGTGTTGTACCTTGCCAATATCCTGACATATGCCAAAGTCTTTGAAGGGGAACTCATAAACCATTTATAAGTGGTTTGTGATAAGCTCAAGGCAGACCATCTGAAACAAAAAGAAATGTGAGGAGCCCTGAAAAGAAATAATTTACCTTTCACACGTTGTGGGGGAGAACACCAGGGGTGGAAGAGAGCTACTAGAGTTAAGGCATAACCACAGCATGGAAACAACTGGGTAAAAAATGCCCAAGAATAAAATTAAATTGGAAACTGGAAGGGGTTCTCTCCTGGATATGTTTTTATAGGAGAAGTTAGAGTTTATGAAAGAGACAGCAGATTCCAAAGAAAGAATAAATATTCCTCAGGGACTCTTGAAAAGACAGATGGAACAAAAACAAGCAGGAAGATTAAAAATCCCCCAGGAGGTTTGTACAGGAGAAAGCTCAGACCAAGCTTGTGGTATGAAAACATCATGACAAAAAGTAGTGGCTCCTGATTATGGTTGTGCCATTTGTAGCCTGTTCATGGTCCTTTTCTCTGCTTGATGTGAACCCAGAAAGAGGAAGGAGAAGATGGGAAGAGCATGCTGTTCCCCTGGAAAACAGCCTCCCAAAGGGTGTGTTTGGTCTCAGGTCGGTGGTGGTGTCACTGGTGTCTTCCCTTCTCCAGCTTCTTTATTTAATGGCAGACAAAAAAGCCCAGAGCAGGACACAGGGCAAATGGTTAAAACACAAGTTATGAGGCTAGAGGATATTGAGACATTCCCAGGACAGTTTTATTTCCTATATTAAAGAGGCTGGTGCTATCTGATAGAGCAGACTCGGCAAGAACAGCGAGGGATAAAGCAAACATAAGGCACATCCTGAAAAAGAACAAAGAACAAAAGGTTTGGGGCAGCGTGGTGGTGAGCAAAGAAGCAGCCTCCTGCTGTTTGATCTCATCATGTCCTGGCACACGGGGATCAGTTTGCATTTCCTAAAAATAAACAGAATGGCAGTGAAGTGGCATCTGAGTGCAGCTCAGCATATGTATCCTCCTCGTGGAAACACCCTGAAACCATCCGGGTCGAGGGAGGTGGCAGGACACCCACATGTACATAGACTGGCACTTACAGCTCTCCACGTGTTTATTATAAAAAGAATTATATACTACAGAATTGTCCTGTAGCTGCACCAAAAGAAAACCCATTTGCTTTCAGCTCCTCTTCAAAGAACTTAAAAATCCATCTCCTCCTGTGTGCACAAGGTGCCCCTTACATCACAAAAAGGGTGCTAAAATAATGAGGTTTTTTATGGTACAACAGTTTTGCAGTTGTAAAGCAGGAACATGAATTTCAGATATGCCAAACAGCCTGGAATTCCTTTGGTTTCAATATTCCTGCTCTCTCTTTCTTTGAACAGTCATTTCTTTTGATCCTTTTCTGTACCTCTTTGCTGCATTCCACCTTTTGATACCAGAGGACAACTTCTGTGTAAAAAAGTTAATTTTGAAGTGGTCTCGGAATACTTTAAATTTCTTTACCCTGAAGTTCACAGAGGGTAATTCATGTCCTCAATCCATGCCTGGCTTAAGGGAATCTTCTGCAAACTGAATGAGAACTCCCCAGGAAGTATTTTTGCACCCCCACCCAGAACTTTGGCCCCGAGCATGTGAGGGAAGCCTCATATGGGATCAGCCTATATTGAGTCTTGATCAACATGTTCCCAGGGTGTGGGAAGGATTATACTTGTTTTTTAGAATAAACCCCAAGCACTGCACATGCAGCATTAAGAAATGCGTGCTAAAACTTAAAGCTGATCACAGACCTGTATCTGATTTTAGAAACCAGTAGAGCATGTAGTATAAACCAGTTACCTTATTTCATAGCATATTCCTGAATGTCAAAGCACAGAATAGCGGTGTAGCTTTTTTTATTTGTTCCCAGAAATCAGATTTTACTGATAGTACAATAAATAGTCCAGCACTCATTAGTATAACTTACTGCTTCACCTTAAAAACCACTCCACTGTGACTCTCAAGGTTCATACATCTTAAGAATTGCACTTAAAGAGCTGTTAAAGAGCTGTAAACCTTAATGCAGTCACAATAGCCCTCAAGTCAGTGCTCTGGAGAAGAAGAATTGGAGCACATTGCATGAGAGTTTGTCACTAACTAACTAAAACCCCAGAATATCTTAAAACATCAGAGGGCAGTTGTTCAGGAGGGTGTGACTCCCACTGGCTGCCTGGCCAGCCTCAGGAAAGAATGTGTATTTTGGTTTGGTTTTTAAAAGCCTACTTGGTTTAGCTGCCGAATGCTCTTCTAGTCTGCAAGGAAGTTTTCCGCTTACTTCGAAGCTGACAAGGAGCAAGCTGCTAAAATGAACAGAGTTGCGCTTTTTCCATGGCATCAGACGTTTTTCTCCTCTTTCAAAACAACCCTAAACTGATAACTGCGAATTAAAATGTGGTATCTGGATTTATTTTTTTTTCAGCATCCCAGAGCTGCAGCTGAGACGGGAATGGGGTTGGATGCAGGTTTCCCATGGCTTTTCCTAGGTCAGTGCCTGAGGGCTCAGACCACCTGCACGGCACCTGCAGGCGAATTATTCAAGGTAATGAGCCTGAAGATCTCCACTTGCTGTCAGCTTCCTCCCTCATTCATTTCAAATGCTGAGCTGTCACGGAGGGACTGTGACAAGCATTCTCCCTGAATGTGAGGGCCTCTTTTTTTTCTCTGGAATTGTGCTGGAGGATTCTCACCCTTCAGCTGTTGGTGTTTCCAAGCTGGACAGAATGCTTAGGAATACCACCAGCAATTACAAACGATGTATCTCAGGTAACATCAAAGTGCAGATATTCTGAATAGACCCTTGATTTCTCCTGTGTCCTGCAGGACAACCCCTAATTTTGATCTGTTCCCAGCTGTGACACCATTCACACTCCTGGGACATGAATGCATTGAAATGGAGGCAGAGGGAGCAGAGGGCTTTGTTTTATGGGGTCAGCAAAGGTGGGGCACTGGTGGCCACAAGACCCTGGTGAGGTGTAGGGAAGTGTGGCAGAACATGCTCCCTGTGTCCCAAAGGTTTAATCCTTTGGAACAACCAGCTCAGAGGGCTGTACACAGCAGCAGGGTGCTAACCTCCCCTGAAATGATGGGCTTCTTCATGCTGTAGGTTGAAATCCTGTGTCTTTCCCTGTGTCACACTGGCTTCCATTTGGACCCTCTCCTGAGCTCTGACCTAGGAAAGCTCTCACAGCCCTCTTGGCTGTGTCAGGGGACAAATTTTAATCCTTACACATGCACTGTGTGATAAAACCTGAAACAAAGGTCATGCCCATGACCACCTGATGCAACCAAGGGCTCTGTGGTGAGGCCTGGGCTGGCTCAGGGGATGCTCGACCTGTGTGAGTCCACATGATGGGGATCACCCCTTGTTGTGAGCCCTGCTGTGGGCTGGGCCTTATCACTCCAGAGGTGGTGGGCACAAGAGGCCAACAGTTCTCATGGTGTGTGTTCACAACTGCTGGGAAGAATTGCTTCCCTGAGCTGCGAGGGAAGGAGCTGCACCCAGACGCTTCCTCTGACGTGGTCTGCAAGGAGGTGCTGGCTCAGGATGTCAAATCTTCACACAGATGAGCTGGGAGATGCTTTGGCGTGTCATTTAGAAGTGATTTGTCCATCAGTGTTCAGGAACATCAAAATTTCCCCATTTTTCTGGCTTTCCAACTTTTATCTAGCCACCCCTTCTGGCAGGGAAGGTATAGCAAAGTATTTTCCTGTAAGGAAGCAGAGCTCCGGGGTTTTTCTGCAGTGGCACCATATGATGCTTTTTCTTTTTTGCAAGAAAAGGAAATGTTTAGAAACAAGCTCAAGCCACAGATGTTGGATCTGTGGATACAGATTTTTTTTTAAAATACCCTAAAGTTGGGAAGTGCTTGCCCTAGAACAACAGTTGGACTGTGTTCAGCTTTCTAAAATAACTGTGCCCAAAATCCAGACTCTGACCCCACCCTTCAGGCTCATGTCTCTTTCTTTAGCAAAAGTGGAAATAGAAATTAAATCTCACTTTATCTGAAATTTTCAATTCATAACACTCTTCAGTTTTTAGTTTTGTTTTCTTAATAATTTGTGGTCGTTACAAAACGAGTCTTTTGACCTCTCTTGCCCTCTCAACCAGCAGTTTTCCAAGCCTTGTCCTTCAGGGGTTAAGGAAAGGAGGCCTGAGAGAAACTGCCACTAATTAACTGTGACAGCTGAAATCTTTGAAATTGCTATTGAACTTGGAACCTTGTGTGCTATTGTTCTTCGTTCCTCTGCTGGAGTCTTGCGTGATGGTGGTTTGGATGGAAACATTTTTTGGGCAGGTCCTTGGAAAAACAATGGGAAAAAGCCCTTTTAAACAACCCTGTGAAAGCCAGCAGTGGCAATACTGACCAGAACTTACAGATTTGATTTCATGCATTTGGATTTGAAGGGGAGTTTCCCTCCAGGTTGATGGCAAAAGTCCATGTGTCCATCAGTGCTCAGGGACGGGGGACCAAACTCTTTCCAGGTGTAAGGACTAACTGATGGTGCAGTACACCTACCCAGGTGACTACTGTGGATTGAAAACAAATTTTGGGAAACCACAGTGTAGTTTTCAGCCTAGTTTTCAGCCTACCAGTCAATTGCTGTTTATAATTGTGAAAGCATCACTTATTATAAGGTGTCTTGAGATACTTCTCAAAGTATCAAAAGTATCTTGAGATACTTTCCCACCATTCCTTCTGGTACCTGTAGTGAACACAAGAGGTCTACAAAAAGAACTGAGCCTGAGCATTGATATCTTCTGCTGGATGGCTACCTGTAATTGCTCTGAAGATGGCACATAGAGAAAAAGAGAAGAGAAAATGAGTCAAAACTGTATTTTCTCTGGTTCTTGGCCACTGGTGAGCAAGACTGGTTTGGTTGTATACTTGTTCCCTGACTGCTTTGCCACATTATTTCAGCTTTGCTAAGGGATACGGACTGTGATCCCTCGACAGACACTCTCTTTGTCTTTGTGGAATATTTTTGAGTGAAGGGGACTTTTGGACTCGGCTCAATATTTTTCTTCTGGGCAATTATGGTTTTCTGGCCTTTCCAAAAAAGAATACCATATCCATGTGTGTACTTGTGTCACTCAATCCTTGTTTTAATTAAGATGATCACCAGATTCATACTAACCCAAGCAGAAATGTGGGACAACATCCACAAGCTGCCCTCTAACTTACATAGGATTGTTTTCTGTTACCACAGAGTAGGATCTCAGGAACTGAGCAGGATGTACCTGCCAAGAGTGTTTTATGCTGCTGAAAACACTTCTTTTTGGGTAACCTCCAAATGCTCCTGTTGGGAACCTTGAAGTCTGCTGTGCTTTAGAGAAATTATCCCCAGACCTGCCTGGCTGCTGCACAGTGCCATGTCCTGTTCCCTATGGATCAGCTCTCCAGTCTCCAGCTTCAATGCATGCCCAGGTATGGGATAGATAGAAATGTCTTCCCTTTCTCAGTATTCAGTCCTGTATTAGCCACTGCAAAAGGCACAGCTCAGCTACAGAGAGCTCTGGAGTCTCAACTGACCCCGGATGAACCTTATCATAAAATAATAATAAAAATAATACAGGAATATGAATCCTGTAAATCACTGACCCCTTTTGAACATAAACTGGATCTCTTTTAACATTTTTAAGATTCATTTACCGCTGTCTTTATGGCCAGCTTGTATGTCATAATGGTATGGCCAGGTCTTCAGCTGATATAAATCCCAGAGGTTCCACTAAAACTGTCATTTCAGTTTTGATTTACAGTTGCCTGAGTGAGACAGTCCCTGTGCTATTTCTATTCAGATAAGGAGCTAGTGAAAGTTGTTATCAGAGCATATAACACTCTAATTTTTCTGACTTTGGAGACAGATTAGAAAGCAGATCTTTGGAAGCCTCTTGAATTGGACTGATGCTCTTTGAATTTTAAATATCTTCTCATTTGCAACTGCAGTTGCACTTGCAAATTTATCAGGGCCTTAATGTTATTTCAGCATGCCTGAATAGCTGATTTTATTTGCTTGCTTTGTGATTAAAACTAATGGGAGTAGACCACAACTTCATGCTGTGTTTCCATATAGCAGAGTAATTACAGAACAGGCTTTGAAAATATATTTGCAATGCACTTTCTTAATCAGGTTTTTACTAGGGAATATGCCCACTTCTTTGCATGTACACTTATTTCCCATGTGTTTAGAGCATTCAGGGAGTTTGATTATCCTTTAAAGCCTGGCAAGAACACTTGTCAAAATACCACTTCTGCTCTTAGAGGTTAAGAAGTAACTTATTTCTTGACATTTGCTAATTTATTCTTCCTTGAAATCCTTGTCTTGTACTTGATATGGACATATCTGTAACTGACTAATTAAATTTCATGATAAACCTAACAAAAGCATTTCTGACAGTTTACACTTCTGGTTGTAATCATGAGTTTGGACATAAGAGGAGCAGCAAGAGTGGGCAAGGCAGCAAAGAGAGAAGAAACCAAGGGACCTGAGCTGCTGCCGGAGATGTGCTTAGAGAGAATAACACAGAGAATATGGGTGAGCAGTTGATTGCAATAGGACCAGGTGTTGCCCCCATATGTTATTTGATTCCTGCTCTGCTCAGAGAAACTAGATTTGATTCACAAAGAGGATTTGAGTTCATAAAGGGTTTTGATTATGGGGGTAAAAAAAATAAAGTTAATTTCTTCTCTTAGTGGAAACAGCCAGTGAGATCCCCAAAAAAACACTGAACTGCTGGAAGACAGCACTGAAAGGACTCTCCACAGGACCTCAGTGACAGAGAGCAGCAGGGCAGTTGGTGATGACTTCATCCCTGTTCTCTTGGACCTCTTTTGCAAGAGCAGACTGGCCGAGGGGATCCTGAGGAAACCCAGCCTCTTCCCTCTGTGTACAGCTCCTGCTCAGTGCATCAGAGAGCACCAACCAAATTGGGAGGCGAGCCAGGAACTGCTGAGCCTGCAGAGGTGTTACAGACCCCCTCGTGCAGGCGTGCCTGGCCAGGATCACCCAGGACATGTGTCCCACAACCACACCAGCCAGGTCATAAATCCTTGCACAGACTGGACATCAAGCTGTCTGAACCTATGGAAAAGGAGCATCAGCCTTTGGTCCAGGGTTGTTGATAATGGCTAGAAATGTTCATTTTAGAAAATGAGGTAAGTGTAATGTTACTAGAAGGTGGAAAACTTCCAAGCCTGATCCTGCCTCATGCCCCTGCTGCTCTTAGGCTTGAGATCAGACTTCAGGGGCAAGCTTTACCCTCCAGAAAATATTTACTGTGACGTTGTAGTCCCTCAAGGAAAAGGAGAGTTTATGATGGAAATGATGATGGAGTATTAAATGCCACGGTGCTTCATGAACAGCACAGCTACAACAACAACACTCAAACCAGGAAACAGGAAAAAGGTCTTCTCCATCCAGATGGGGAGGCAGGTGATATAACCCTACTGTACGTAACACCAGAGACTTTCCAAATCCTGCTCCAAATCTTATAATCCCTTCAGTCCTTAACGGTTCAAAATTACATCATCATTTCCTCCATTTCAGACAGAGCTTTACCCCTTCTGCTTCTTAGCTGCAGTGCAGCCTAATAGGACTCATACTTCTTCATCTTAAATGGAAAAATGTATGTCAAGGCAAAACAAAGCACAGCTTCTAGACCTCCACAGGGGGTGGAGGGGGCGTCTCATAAATCTGTATGTGATTAAAGGCAGCTGCAGATTGACATGGACAGTTTGAGTTTGTCAGTCCTTTGTGTGATAGATGGCTGTTGGAGCAAGACAGCAGTGGCAAGCTCAAGACAATGAATTTCCTGCACTTCCTAATCTTATTGCCGAGGATCGGGAAATACATGGCTAATCAGCCCTGGATTGGTAACTCCAGCACAAGCACTGCTAGTTTTCAGCCTGGCCATTTATTCTTAAATCTTTCAATCTCTTGTTTCAATAGTACTGAATGTGGAGAAGTACAATGAATTCCTTTCTGGTAACCTGAGAATATCAGCTAATGGAAAAAACAAGAAGTGCTCTGCGACTATATTAAATTTTCAGGGATTTTTCCCTCCTGCCCCCAACTGGCTGATGTTAACATTTTTCTAATGTCCTTGAGATTACAGCAAACAGCTTGCAGGAGAAAAAGAAAAACTAACTCCACAAACAGCTTGAACCACATCCTCAGCTGGCACAAACTGATGCAACTCTCCTTTTTATACCAGCTGAGAAGCCAGGGTACTGCTGCTTTTATTTCAGCTTCACAACACAGTTACCATCATAAAAGTAAGATATTGAGATGAGTTTCACTCCAAGTGACATCATAAATTAGTGGGGAGCACGAAATGTGTTGGCAGAGCTAGAAGGGGTGCTGTGCACAGAGTCCATTTGGCACCAGCAGCCAGACCCCAGGATCCATGGAGACGCATCCAAGGACAGAGTCTTGCATTTTGTCTCCTGTTTTTATTAACATCAAACTGATCTGTGTGTTCAGAAATGGAGGAAGGAAAAATAATGATGAAAGCATACATCTGTAGCATGGTGGCATTTCTGATTATTTAGCATGTTTCACTACCAAAATTGCGTGGGTTAAGAGTCGTCTCACTGTCTGTGAAGTCCTACTCATGCTGATGTTTCCAGGCAAGCAGTTCCCCACTGATGTTAGAGACAAGTAATAGGTACACAAAGAGAGGAAAAAGATGTAGCTGATGGAAATGATCATGTTAGACCTACAGGGTCGGCCTGGCTCTGGTGTTCAGATATTCAAGTTTTGGCTTAGACATGAGCAGTTCAGATGTTTTCAGTCCCCTGTGGACATTTGAGCAGCTGAAAATTAGTATAAAATGCAAGTTGTCCCTAATGAGCAGTGAATGTCATGACTGAAAACTGTCTCAGGACATCATCTTTCACCTCTGATGGAGAAATCTTCCATCTGGGCAGATTTGACCAACTCTTGGCAACTTGGAGCCTTCACTGCAGCATAAATTAGAGAACATCTGGCTTACACCAATCTTTAGTTTTCCATGCCCTTGAGAAAGTCATAGTACTGGCTCACCCTCCTCTACACCCTCTGCAGGATAACTCCATATCAAAGATACCTTAATAGAGAAACAATACGCTTTGGTCTTTATCAACAATATATTAATATTTGAAAGATAGAATAGAATAGAATAGAATAGAATAGAATAGAATAGAATAGAATAGAATAGAATAATTTCAGTTGAAAGGTACCTACAATGATTGTCTGGTCCAACTATTTGCCCATTTCAAGGCTGACCAAAAGTTAAAGCACATTGTTAAGGCATTGTCCAAATGCCTCTTAAACACTGACAGATTTGGGGCATGAACCACTTCTATGAGAAGTCTGTTCCAGTGTCTGACTACTCTCTTGGTAAAGAAATGCTCCCTAATATCCAGCCTAAATCTCTCCTGGCTCTGCTTTGAACCATTTCCACACAGTTGATCCTACACAGTTGCAGGATGTGAAGTTTATGAACAGGAGTTTGGGGATCTGAAGTTTTGGATTTAGATACAACTGCCACGTCTCTCAAAGGTATTGTAAGTATTCATATTTTGTCTGGGAGAAGAGATTTTTGGAGAACTGCAAGTCTGGGGCTTAAAATGTGCAGGGATACCAAGTTACTAGGGACCTATTGATGTCAATAAAGGCTAAAGCAAAAGGGCCTTTTAAGTCAGGAGGACTCTGATGTGCTCCAGAAGATCCTTTGGAAAAGCTGACTCCAGGATTCAATATTTACTAACTGGAAGACCTCACATTTTGCATTTGGGCAACTGAAAAAATTGCTGCATGGAATTTGGAAACCATCTTTTCAGAGGTGAATTTTGAAGACAAAACAAAAGTAAGGAACTTGAAGCCACTGCTGTTTTGTATAAAGTGGGTAGTAATTGCTTTTTGGGCAGTCTCCCTGTATTTTCACAAAACTGCAATACCTATTCCAAATGACTGTAGTGTAAAAAACTGTGCTTGGCAAAAAAATCAGGCCTGGCAGCAACTTGTTTCAGAACTTTGAAAATGAGATTAATGAGGAAGAAGGTGTTGAAAAAGGGAGCCAGACAAGATGGAGATTGATGATTTTGTAGAATGGGCTTTCTTGTAGCACTTCTCAAGTTTTCTTGCTTTTCATTTATTTTTGCATAATTCACCTGGAAAGAAAAAAAAAATCCTGAAGTTCATGCACTTCACTGGAAAATGCTGGTCTCAAAGAGATATGTTTGCAGTTTTCACATGGGAACGGTTACTACTTGGCATCTATTCTAAATTCAAAATGCATTGGGTCTAATTCATGTGTGTTGCAGCCTTCTCAAATTGCGGGATTTCCAGTCTTGATGCATTTGGCCCAGTGTGCTCTGCCTGTTTTAGCTTCAATACATTATGAGATTGCTAGTTCCATATCCCCTGAAGGATTATATTCTTCCTTGGGCACACAGCCCACTCAGGTCTCTGTGTTCCACTAAACTAGACTATAAAGAGTAGGTGCAAACCCTGCACAGGAACTTCACTCATCATGTCAATACCTTTTTGAGTTGTCCTTCGAAAGACCGTATTTAATGATGGGCTTGGTGTGCTCTTCCCAGTCATGAAAGCTCTGAGGATTGAGTTCTTCTACACAGCTACCCTTAATGTGGGGAATACAGTCCTGCCAAACCCCTTCAGCTCATTGCCAGTGATAGAAGTGCCCATTAACCGGTGTGGTTACATCACCTGCACTGTTCTGCTGTCTGGGAAACATCCTGCATGTCTGCACACCCAGCTCCTGGTGGGAATCCTCCAAAGTAAACTCCTCCATTTGCCTTTCCAGGTGCCACACATCCCTTGTTCCTGGGTTGCACAGAGCTCAGACAGTGCCCTCCCTGTATCAACAGGCAGTGCCACCTGTGGAGAGACGGGCGGGGGTGAGGAACTCAGTGGGAATTTTGGGTGATGTGATGTGGGTCTCATGTAGCAGATTCAAACATCACCTCCATGGTGATGTCTTGCTGTAGCACAACACTGCAGATGCCTGAGATATGGCCCTTGCCAAGGAGGAGAAGAGGGTCACGAGACAGGGCCAGGGCTGTGTGCCTTACCCTCGGTGTACAGGACTTGTCTGACTCAGCCTGCAGGTCACAGCCCAGAAAGCCTGAAATGACCCCCCACACTAAACTCCCCCAAAATGTCCCTCAGACATGCAAGTCTGGAATGGCTCTGTACATCAAACAGGCGGGAAAGAAGAAGTAACAAATAAGAGCTTTGCTGTCGTGTTTTGCTGTTGTTTGATTAGAAATCTTTGTCAGGAACAAAGCCTGAACCTGCTGTGACTGCGGTTCTAGATTGGGATGCAAGAAGCGTGTATGAGGTCTCCAGGCACAGTTTACCTACAGCCTTGAATAAATCACTTGTTTCTCCTTTGCAGGAAGGGTTCATAGGCCTGTCTTTATCTGTCTTATCCTGGTAGACTCTGAGGTGCTTTGTCAAGGCCATGGTTTGGAAAGTGCTAAGCAAATTTGGCCGAGGCTCATAGATGCTCCTGTAGCACAAGGCAGGAAGAGCAGCAAAATTTAGTGAGATTCTTTCTCAGGAAGGAGGGAGGGAGAGAGAACCTTTCTAGAGCTGAATACTGGCATAGGCTGTATTACCTACACAACTAGACTGAAGTTCAAGGTAAATCCATTTTCTTTTGTTGCCTTTATTAAAGGCAAAAATCTGATAACTTCTAATAAGTATAAAGTGTAAATCTAAATGACTTAACCTTCATCAGAAGACTGGTCTTCCATTTGGGAGTAGTCTGTGCAGTTTTCAGTGTAAGAAACAGGCCCTAACCCCTCCACAGGCAATACAATTAATCAAATAATACAATTACGCTAAGCCAGTGCTGACGATCATTTCAAGGGATAAGTATAGTTATTCTGGCTCTCAAATAAAAAACAAAAGTGGTTGAAAGTTAGAACATAGAGCAAATGGACGATTCTGAATCCTCCCTCTATTGTTAAACTGTACAAATCTATTGCTTTTCTAATAAATATTCCCAGCGCAAAGCATTTTCTTGCCAATATTTTCAGCAGTGGAAGCCAAGCCAGAAGGTTCTGAAACCAGCATATTGGCATGGGTGTTTTTTCTTCTCCTTCTTCTAATATACCATGGAATCTAGTTAAATATTTTTCCACTCCTTACTTCTCTCTGCGTCTTCTGGAGAAAATGTGAGTCCTATTTCCTCATAAAAATATCTTAGCATTTGACAGGTTGGGTGTCTTTGATCCTGAAATATTTTTGGATGATTTTTCTCCCCCACTTTGACTTTGTAATATAACGCTCCATAAAAAGTATATGCATATATGCAACTTTAAAAGGGGATCCTTATTTGAAATTAAACTTTTACACCAATTAACCTCCTCCCAGTGCTCTATAAAGTGCAGTAAAAACAGTGCTCTTACAGAGACCCTTGCAATTCTCAGATTGATGCCTCCCTGGCTGTGGAACCCAGAACATCTGCTTTAAATTAGCTCTGATGGAAGGTCTACTTGTAAATGCATGACTTAATCAGCCTTACTAAAGTAAATGGCACATACTGTAGCAGAGGGTGCTTCAGAGTCAGACTCAAACCTGTCTTTCTTTTGAAGCAGAGAGGGGGAAAAAAAGGGGGGGCACAGAGGGGGCAAACTTTAAACCAAAGGCGATTTCTTTTTTTTTTGTCTTTTATGAGCTGACATTAGCAGACGTGTGGCTGTACCATAGCCAGTCTAACTCCCCAGCACCATGTGCAGCTGTGCAGGGTAAGCCTGCCTTGCTCCTCCCCACCCTCATATCCCCATGCTTTCAGGCCCCCTTTGGGAGAAGGCTGCAGAGAATTCCATGGAGGTGTGCTAGGGAATCTTCTTGTTCGCCTGAAGGCTCTTGCCCAGCATCCTCTGAGAGTGCCCAGTTTGTCCTGAGGGAAGTCTAAGGGCAGCTGATCCAGCTGACTTCCTCCAAGGATGAGTCTCCCTGCATTGTTCAGACCCTGCTAATCTTCCCTGAGCAAAAGGAGCCACAGGCTTCCTGTTGGCTTTTAACAGTGGGGATTGTGAGGGGTGAAGGGTTGCAGAAGGTCCTTATGAGGCTGAGTGACGGGGCAATAAAGTGACAGATGAAATTCAGTGTATATAAACAGAAAGTGATGCATGTGGGGAAAAACAACCCTGGATTAATTATAAAATGATGGGCTCTGAGCTGACTCTTATGACTAAAAAGTGAACTTTGAATGAAAACATCAGCTCAGGGCTCAGAAGCCACCAGAAAAAAGGAAGTAAATTGAATGTTAGGAGCAGTTAGGAAAGGAATAGAAAGCAAAATAAAAAGTATTTCATCACTCTCTATAGCCATGGTTCATCCACACCTCAAATAACATGTGTTGTTCTGCCCCCTCACCTGAAGAAAAGGATATAGTGAGCTAGAAAAGGTTCAAAAAGGGTAAAAAGGATGATCAAAGGCTTGGAATTATTTCCATATGAGAAATTATTGAATCCAGAAAAGGGACAGATTAGGAGTAGGGGTATGACAGACCTCTAGAGCACCAGGGACCAACTGTTCACTGTCTTTTCCCTGGAAGTGTTCAAGGCCAGGTTGGATGGGGCTTGGAGCAACCTGGTCTAGAGAAGGTGTCCCTGCCTATGGCAGTGGAGTTGGAACTTATGGTCTTAGAAGTCCCTTCCAACCCAAACCATTCTGTGATTTTTGCAGTACAAAAAACTAGTGGCCATGGCACAGAGCTAGTAAAAGCCAGGGTAAAAACAACAGGAAATTTTTCTTCACACAATGGTTAACAGAGCTGTGGAATCCCTACCAAAGGATGTTATGGATGCAAGAACTTCAGTGGTTTCAGAAGAGGACGGATGAGAATTTAGAAGAGACTAATAGGGTAGGGAATCAGTAGATAGGACATAGAGAAAATACTACCAGAGAAAAGAAAACACAGAAAAAATTAGAACAAAGTGAACAGTTAGAAAAATCTAGACAATAACAAAGGAAAAGGACAAGTGAAATGAGAAAAGGCACTGGGGAGCCTGAAGAACGGATCTGGAAAGGGATTACTCTCACTTGCAAACTGTGTAAGAATGGTTGTAAAATACACATGGAAGGTACAAGGACACAGACCAAAGATGTCAAGAAAAATGGGAGAAAGTCACAAAGGTAGAGGCGGGTGGGAACGAGGACCACCAAGATTGCTGGAGAGGAAAAAAAGTAAAGTAAAACAAGAGGGAAGAATAGTCAGGGAAGTAAGTTCTGCTGTTTGTCTGCCGAGGAGGGAGAGCTTTATGTGCAGAACAGCAGATTGTCACCACTTCAGGACAGTTCATTAATACATACTGGTCGTGCCGAGGCATCTCATATAAAAACAAAGTGGAAGAACAACATCATAGATGCAAAATGGGGTCCACAAAACTCTGAAACCGCCCAAACCAGGGTAGTTGTGCAATCTTAATCTGACCCTATTGTTCTTTACAGGATAATTACTCTAGTATATCCTTTTCCAAAAATTAACCCATGCATCTCGTTTCCTCTGCCCTTGCCCACAGCAGTTTCATCCCCTCTACTTTTGAATCAGGCTGCTCTCTACCTTTGCTGGTGGGTTGAACACTTTCCAACAACTTACCAGCTCTCGAGTTCTCCAATCAGAAGGTAAGAAGCACAACAGCCATTCACCGAAAAGACACTAAAATTGGTTTAACAGAGAAGAATCAGTATGTTTCTCCCAATCCTATTTTTTCGAAAGAGACGACTCCTTTGTTTTGAGTAAACAAATCTTCTAAAAAGGCCCGAATATTCAACCTGAGACTTCTGAAATATGTGAGAAATCTCTGCAGTTGCATCTACATAAAATATAAGCAATCAAATTTAGGACATTGCAATGTCAAATGCTGAGCAATTGCAATAAAAGGCAGCACAACTGGTCCCACATGTACCACAATGAACAGCAATGCCATTATGCCATATTTTCCTCATTTTGGAAACTACCTATACTTGGAAAGAGAGACGTTTTAAAGTAACAAGTGTACACATTAAGAACACCTGAAAAGGGAAAAACAGGGATGCTATGTTATCAAGTGTTAATGTATTTCACTTTACATGGATATCTTTATTTTCTGCAGTGTGCTTCAGGAATGCACATTAGGGCATGTGAGTGGGTCCTGGTGGGTTCAGTGGAACTTTAATGTGTACTCAAGTGCTCCTTTAAACCAGATTGAGGCATTTCCAACCCAGAAATAATATGCTAATATAAATCTCAATAGGCATGTTAATTTAACGTTACTGTTTGCATCCACAGTCACTGAAGTGGGAAGATAAAGACTTTGAGACTGAGATAATTTAGGGTCAGAGTGCAGCATTAGATTATGTAGTCTAGTTTAGCAAAGGGTAATCCACTTACTGAGGGTAGCTGTCTTCTGAGACCAGTAATTTGAGTTTGGCACAAGGCTACATTGGGTTTGGCTGGAATTTCTTTTCCAGAAAGGCACATAAAGTGGCAGAAAGCCTCTCGCTGTCCTTGGTGATGAGTCCCTGCAATTATCTGTTCAATATTTCCTTTCAAGAGTTAAAACTCTGTTTTGCCTACGGGTTTTTGTGACACCATTCCTTTTCACATAATCATAGGATTGTTAAGCGTGGAAATGACCTCTAAGATCAAGTCCAGTCATCAACCCAGCACCCACCACCATGTTCACCACTAAACCATGTCCTCAAGTGCCATATTCACAGGTTTTTTTAACACTTTCAGGGATGGTAACTCCATTATTTCCCTAGGAAGCCTGTTCTAGTGCCTGACGACCCTGTCTGTGAAGAAATTCTTCCTAATATTCAACCTGAACCTCCCCTGGCACAATTTAAGGCCATTTTCTCTCATCCTGAAAAGGGTTAGAGAACCATCGGTACCTGTCATTTTGGTGGAGAGACTTATATACTGCTATTAAATCACTTTTCAGTCTTCTGTTTGTTTGTTTTTGATGAGCAGAACAGTCAGAACTGTTTAAGTGTCCGTCCATCATTTTTTCTAACCTTTGATCAGCATTTTTGGTGCACAAAAGAATCAACATCCAACACATAGAATGATTATTCCCATTCTTGTGGCTTACTGCATTATAGACCACACCTCCCACCCCACAGATGGATGCTTGTTCAGAAATCCTCCTGATAAGCCATGCTCAAAAGGCCTAGACTTTATTTTTCTGAAAGGAAAGACCTGCAAGAGTGGTTTGTGATGTTTGGCAAGCAGCTTTGTCTTCGATTTCCTCTGTTGAGATGCTTGGGACTCTTTGTCTGAATTGCTCTGTGGATTACAACATAAAAATATGGTTTCTGTGAAAAGCCTCCTCTCCCTCTGCTGGTTCCACTCAAATCAGAATTAAACCAGAGTTAAATGGAAGCTTTCAAACCTCAGCACTTCCTGGGGGCCCTGCTCTTTTCTATCAATCCATCATTTCTTTACAGCTCATTTTCAGATGCATTTGTTAGAAGTTACTCTCTGGCTACATCCTTCTTTTTGTCATAAATCAGTCACTTCTGGCCTGAGTGGACACTTCTCAGTCCTTCCAGTGCCATTCCTGCCAGCCCTCACAAAATGCAGCAGGCTGAGTCATACCTCAGGAAAAGGTCTGTAATTGCCCAATTTCATGTTATTTCTTTTCCATTAGAGAGCTAAACTAGAGATGACCATTTACATTTTTGAGGTAATGCATATTCTAAATAATGCCTTGTTGCTGTTTTCTTCCTCTTCCACTTTCTTTTTGGGTTATTCATTACATGTGATTCTGAAAAACATTTATTTAGCACTGGTCTTTCAGTGTTAGAAAATATGGGACATATTGATTGGTAGTTGCTCATGTGAAGTTGTTTAAATAGTACTTTAAAAGACATTAAGCAGCATTTCGCATCAAAAACCACTCAGACACATGAATTTGGAGAGATGCTGACTAGACTCATATTTCCTGTATTAAAACACTTGTATAAAAATGTGTTCTTCTCTGATTTATCAAACAAGCAAATGACCCTCTGGAGAGTTTCTGGTTCAGACAAGAATACCTAAACAAAATCTCAGTGAATCACTTGAACTTGCTAGAATTTTTCCATATGAAGACCATTATAAATGTATCAATATTATGGTGTGCACATATTCAGTACAGGCCTGAAATCTGTACCACTACGGTGTTGGCTCTTGAGATATACGAGTAAAAATGCACACAAGAATACCAAGGAGACGTACAGAGAATATCAACTCCTCAATTACATTTGGTTTGCCACGTGCTGGCAAAATGTTTAGCCAAACTTACCTCCTTGGCTCAGCACCACAAATTTAAGCTTTAATTATAATTTAATTATAATTTAAGGGTTTTTTTTTCCATTTCACGTAATTGTCTTGCACACTTAGGGACAAGAAAACACCGGAGTGAGACCCACTGGCAGATCTTAGCAGATAATTTGACCCATCTGTAGGATTTAGGAGTAGGTTGGGAGATGTCAAAGTATTTTAAGCAATTTAAAAGTCATGTGTTTAATTCAACCCATGGATATAGATGCATAAAAAACTCTACCAGATGTTGCAAGAAAGGCAGGGAATTGTGGGAGACATGGGAAAATCAGAGTGAAAAGAGAGAGGACAATGTGCAGCTTTTGGCTTAGGCCAAGAATTTGGGTCCTGATCTGAAACACAAGGAGTTGACAGAAAGATTCCTGTTGTTCTCAAAGGCTTTTGGCTAATATTTCCTACTATTACCTAAAAAACATTAGAGGCAGTGAGGCACTGAGATATCACACGGGTGACAGCTACAGTGCCTAATACAGACTGGAAGGATTTTTGCTTAAGCCTGAGTAAAGCTGAGACACAGACATATGGATGATAAATGCGTGTGTATGTGTGTGCAGATATATATATATATACATACACATATTTAAAATGTGTTTTATGGAATTACTCTCTTGCTCTGAAGCCAGAGAGGAGCCTACTCCAGCCTCAGAAGTGGCCAGCCCAGAGGAAGGGTAGTGGGCTAAGTGTGCTTCTCACCCATAGGCTGTTGAGAAGGAGCTAAATTCCTGTTTAGGCAGAGAGGAGGAAAGCTGCCTGAACTGCTGGCACCAGCAGCTACTTTGGCTGCTCAGATGTGGGACCTCCTAAATTGTAAAAGGAAAAAAAAAAAAGGGTATAAAGTGCCTGATAAACATGTTCCACGAGAAAGGAGAGGAGCTGGATTTCCCTTTCTGCCACAAGGGAAGCTTGGCATGAACTGTGGCCAGGGAAGAGAAGAAACTAAAGATTTTTTTGCTCGTATTGTCAAAGATTAGATGCTAAAACTTAGGCATTGAAACAGTGAGACCTGAACAGATGTGGACAAGAAAGATCAATTAGTCACTAAGGAAGGAGAGAGAGCTGTGGCTGACAGGCAGACTGAAGGCTCAGATAATGCATAGAGGAATCTCAGTCCTGCTAACAGAAACCTAACATGCTTTTGGAGCAGGGGAAGAACCTGGAAGGGAATGCTGGTGGGTCTGCCCAGTAATGCTGATCTGTGATCACCAGTAAAGGTACCTGAGAAATCCTGGAGATGACTTGGGTGAGGAATTCACCACAAAGTCCAAATGGGTCCAATAACAACCTCACAATAAGACTGAGAGAGGGAGGAAAAATCCCCTATAATGTATCTTCCCTGTGGTTTAATTTTTTACACTGTTAAAATTTTTCCATAATCCAAGCGTTTGAGCACTGGTTGATTTTGGACATTTTAACAAAATATCTCTTTTAAAAGTCATTTGTTCTAGGACAGTGAACCAGACAGCACAGGAAGCAGCTTAGAGAGCAGTTGAAGGAGCAAAATTAGAGGAATTTATAGTGCTACCTCCACAACAGAAGGAACTTCTGAATTCAGGATGGCCTGTCCATCTCCATCCGTACAGAGGTAAACTGGATGGAGAGAGTCTGTTGCCTTCTCCTGGGGGGAGGACTGAGAAATTAGATGTGAGACTGCACATCCCACTTCAGTCTTGGTTAAAGTCTCTTGGGCTCAGGGATTTGCATCATGGTCTGTGCAGCTTTCTTGAAGTCAGCATTACAAGTTCAGCCGTGTGGTCATGGGGGGAAGGGGTCGGGTTGCCATGATTTCACCCAGTCAGTTTTTTACTCTCCGTATAAAGATACCTCAGTTTTGTCACCTTATGTTAAAAATTGCTTTTAATAGACACAGTGGAATCACAGCTAACCCAGACAGAAGTCAGCTGGGGTTGTTATTTCTCTTCTCGCAGGTTTTTGGGGCAGGGAGGCCCTCCCTTGTAGCATCAGAGCTGCAATAAACTCAGGGCGATTTGTGACTGTTAACAACGGTAGGACACCATCACTACCATCAACTCCCCACCATCAACACGGGTCTGTTATGATGGGATTCACATCTCAAGCTTGTTCAGTAAGTGCCTGTCCCATCACAAGAGGCTTAAATAGACAGACTATACTGGGTTGGCTTCCCCTATTTGTACAGGGACACTGCTGATGCGTTTTCAGGTCTTCAGCTCGTAAGAGTGTCCACCTTGGGTTAGCCAGGAAAATGCTGCCAGGAATTGCATATATTTTTCTAGTCAGTAGTAAAAAATATTCCCTTCTGGATCTTTGGATTTCTAGACCTCTGTGAAGGCAAGGATGATCAGCCACTTCTGGAATGACTGTTAACCACAGGATTTCACTCAGACTATTTGTAATGGAGAGGCATTGTAGGCCAAGTAAGTGCCTCTGTACAAAACAGTGTCTTTGGTAATTGCTAGTGCCAGCATGTGAGAGCTTATCTGAAATGTTCCGTGGTTCTGCATCAGGCATGGGTGTTTATAGATATCCCTCATAAACTGATACCTCGTTATAATAGTCAGCACAGTGACCTCCAGAGTGGCTCTTTTGCTCTGTTACTGAAACATGAGCACATTGAAGTCCATGTGGGTGAGTGTCTACCCACATCCTTCTGGAAGTGCAGGAATTAACTCCATTTCTGTATTTCATTTCATAGGAAGGGCTGGTTTCCTGCACTTGATGCCCATCAAGAGTTTACCTGACTCTGCAGCGTGAGAACTCCAAAGTTAAGATTTGTACTTCCAGAACTTCAAGGTTTGTTGAAATCCTCAGATGTTTCACTATTGCCTTTGTTGTTCTGTATTTGCCTTCCCTTCTATAACTCACTGCTTTTTCTCAGTTAAAATCCATGCTGTGGTGGCCTGGGATAAAGTATGTTAACTCTCTCTGTGCATGGAGTGAGTAGAAGCCACTCCAGAGTTTCCCTTTCAGTGAGAGGGCTCTGTGACACAAACATAAATCTTTGAAGTATGTGTTGAGCCAGCTGCTACATCATTTAAAAATAGTCAGGTTGGTGCCAACAAGACAGATCACTCAACTTGGGGGCCATAAACAGAAATCAAAGGCATGCATTAACAATGCCCCAGTGTTTGTGTGGTTCCATGCTGAACCCTCTGCCCCTTCTAGCACGTATGTGATGGTGTTACAGAAGAGCCTGCTGTCACTTCTAGCATGGATCAACATTGCCCAGCCTGGGAAGATGCTGTATGTTGAGGGCTGTGTGAAGGGGGAAGATATTTTCTAACTTTCTGTGTTGGACTGCAGTCAGTTTTCTCAACTTCACAATAAAGGAGAGGTTTTAAGAGTTCTAATAGCCCCAGCAGCTCTGGTGACATGCCATTTGGGTATTAAATACTTGTAAAGGGTCAAAACCTATGAAGTGGTCGAAGGGAAAAGAAATGAGGTCAAAAGTTTAAGCCATGATACACGGTAGGCAAGGAGAACTCATATTTTAAGCAGTCTAGACAGCATATTAGCAGAGAAAGCTTACTGTGTTGTACTCTGTTTATAGGAGTTTTCCATAAACTGCAAAAAATATTAGGAAAGCAGCATAACCAAAGCTTTTCCTTTCCCTGTTGAGAATAAACTGCTGTGCAGTTTTATGTTCAAAGAGCATGGCACCTATACACACTTAATTCAAGTAAAAGGGCCACCAGGCCTTAGGGAAAAAGATGAAAAAAAAAAAAGTTTATTTAAGATGACTTTTTCCTGCTAAAATACCCCAGACCATTAATTTATGTATCTGTCTGGAGACAGGTATAACATAGCTGTTGGTGCTTTATAGCAGATTTAGGAGGCAACTGTAGTGCTTGGGCACCTGTGTTTTTTATGTTCATGTGTATATATTTTCTTGTTTTCAGAATGAAAAATATGCAGTCTTGATCCATTTGCTTTGCTCAGCTTGTTTCAAGTTTTTTTTCCTCCCTGAATAAAAAGCAAAGTATGTGGCATTTTCAGTCCATAAATCTTGGTTGCTGTGGGCTAAGTTCTTCTTGCAGCTCTTATTTAGAGTAAGTTAATGAGGCCAACACGTACCCCAGGGCAGAATCTGGACCTCTGAGGCTACCTGGGTAAAACTACCTAAGTGGAAGGATGGATAAAGCTTTGTCCTGGGACTTGGGTTCAGCTCAGGGAGCTCAGCTCTGTGATGTGATCCCTGAGTTCTTGGGGGAATCTCCTTATGCTCTCTCAGGTTCCATGGCTGTGCTCCATTACGGTCCTGGGTTGCAACACTTACACCCTTTATTTCCTTCAATTTTGGGCTAAAAATTCACGCTCTTATCTGCCCCTTTGCATCACTACAGAAGTGGAAACGATCATTACTTTGGTCTGACATAACTAAAAGCTCTTTAGGGCAGGGAGTACTTTTTTTCTTTGATTCACTTCTACAAGAAAGTAAAATTGTCTCAAGTATTCTACTAGAAGCAGTGCCATCAACAACTTGATTATGTTGTACCATACAGTTAGCATTTATGAGCTCTAATCAAGATGTTCTTGCCAAAACTCACTTGAGAGTGAGTTCAGGTAAACCTCTAAGCTTACCTGAAGATACTGAACTAAAAGAGGGCACTGAAATAGCTGTCCACATGTGTGCATATCTAAAATACAACTGTCAAAACAGTTTTATGCAAAACACCTCAGCTATTCTATTTTTGTCTCACTGGGACAGACTGACCCTCTAAACTGTGAATTCGTAGTCTTCATGGACAGGAACCTCCTTTCTGGACTATAAACCACCAGCATCACTTTTTAAGAAACACAGGATTACTTAGGAATTGTTTCTGAACTTTAGATCAGGAGTTTAAAGCTTCGCAGTGGGAATTTCAAAAGTCCCTTTTGGAAACTGTGCCGGGCCACTGCAGAGCAGTTTTTTAAAGCCCTACATAAGTTCTGAGTCATGCTGCCCTCTTACCTGTGGGTGTTCAATATTAGACTGAGCATTTTGCCTAATTTTGCCTGCATGCAAACACTGTAAGTTGATCTGGTTCAGTTTGATAGTGGCGGGGTATGGATTTTGTAAAAGTGAGTCCCTGAGAAGAAAGATCAGGGAGAAAATTTAAGTGGGATTGAGAAAGAGGGAGGTGGGCATATTGAGAAAAAACAAAGATGTGAGAGAGCAAAATGAGGATAGAGAAAAACTATTAATTAATAAATATGATCTATATGGAGTATAAAAAAGTCCAGCTACCTCCAGCATTATGAGATAAACTGGATCCTGTACAAATGTTATGATACAGCAAAGGAGTCTTTTGCTGTAATGTAAAATGTAAATTTGAATTCAATGTTCTTATTGCTTGTATACATGTGGGGTTTTAAAGCATCACTGAACAAGGACCCAGAGGGAGAAGAGTGAGCAGGTGTTCTTTGCCAGGAAGATAGTTGGGATTTGAATCCCAAATAGGATTATAGTTTAACAGTGATCCTTGAAACAAAGTCAAGGTGCTGCAGCCTGGTCATTGGGATGGCAGGCTGAGTATCTGTCAGCCCAGAAAGAAAAGCAAACTTTTCTTCCCAAGAGAATAAGGATGTGTGAACTTCTAGCAAGGTAAGCTGAGGCAATTCACATGGAGCAGAAATCTCTCTGTGAAGATGAGATGAGGGAGGATTTTTAGCAACGTGCAGTGATGAGTCATTGCAACTTCTATTAATATAATTGGCACGTATGTAAATAAATTCACATGTGCTCCTCTGAAAAGTTAGCTCATGAAGTCAGTCAGCAATAATAAACCAAGAAGAAATGCAGTTTCATAGAAACAGTGACCCATGGCATTATTTTCCAGGCATTTTAGAAAGAAAAGGAGCAACGTGGTCATTTGCAGTGGGACAAGTGACCGTGTATTTCAGAAATTGTCTTTTAGCTCTGCACAGGTATTTTCATTTTAGCATGGTTTCATAGAAAAGTTTGCTAAAGAAATTTGTGCATTCCATGATTGCTTACAGACAACATATGGTGTGTAGATATATGGCCAGATCTGGGAAAGTAAATCATCACAGCTCCCTGGAAGTCAGTAGAGCTTCAACTACGCTATACCTGTCGACCTGCCCATGTATAACAGGAGCTGGATGAAGTCCTTTCATGTTTCAGGTAGTGGTATACATTAGCACCACAATGTAGGACTGCCTTTCCCCCCCCCCCCTCCTCATAAAAGTCTGAAACCTGTGGCCTATTATGCCCTTAGCCACCCATTCTTAGTTCAGACACCCTTGAGTCCAGCATCGTACAAGAAGAAACTTGTATTTTTCTGAACAAAAGCTGCTGCTGCTCTTAGGGTGGGACTTTCCAGACTTATGGGTTATCCTAGTAAAACCCAGGAATGTTTTAAAGGCAGTAGCATTAGAGACCACCAACTATTTTATTGTTGAAGCCTAAAGAAAAATCTATTATACCTGAGATTGACTCTGTAGCTGTTTCTTTTAGCAGGCTCCTTAGAAAAGTAGAAGAGCTGAATTTTTACAAGGGCATTAAATGCATTATTTTAGATTGCATGAGCCTGGATATTTACACACAACTATATAACAAGCATGTGAGAAAATAAACTACATTCAGCCATGTCACATCTCCTTTCTAACCCAGAATGCAGAAGAAACAGTATAAACAAAGAGGACCAGATCTTGCCTGTTTGGCACAGTTACTTTTGCTTTTCTAGATGTTTGTCTGTCCTGTCCTCATTAGTGTTATATGCAAAAAAATCATGCATACATAAAATATGTCCAAACATGCATCCATGCTCACAATCTTCCCAGGAAAGAGTTAATAAACAGACAGGGAATTTTGCAGGCTGAAAACTGAGTCACCTAAAACTGAAAACCTGAAACGTCTCAACAAGGTTCAGTGACAATTCCCATTGACTTAAATGGACTGACTAACTGCATCTGATGGATCTGGGCTTTCCATGCACAAGGCTCTGTAAGAAGGTATCAGGTAAATGGATCAAGTTCTCTTGAGAGCCAAACCAATCCCGTGCACATCACTTATTTCAACACTTGTCCTGCTGAAGGTAGTAAAGCAGGTGAAGTGGAAGCACCCCATGCTCCATGGTCAAACGTCCAGAGGCTCTTGTCCTGAGCATGTGACTTTTAATTTTTGGAAACACTGATGACAGGTTTGCATATGGTAGCTCAAACTATATTCAGTGATCCAAATGTCTCATCTAGATTCCTAGATGGTAACATGGCTATGCAGAACCTTCTTCACCAGCCATACCCTTTGCCATTAATTACAGCTTTGTTGGTCACTGAGTTAGTATTTCTATCACAAAGCACTGCCTGTGGAGGATGGGAATACATAATGCAGGTTTTCAGGGGTGAGGGTTTAGTTAAAAGTGTTGCTTGCCTTCTCAAAGGAGCGATGTCCACTGTCTCTCTCAGTGCAGGATGATATATGTAGTTGAGAAGATCTGAGCCTTGCCATAAAACTCACTGTAGCCCTGACACTTGAGACATAGGGCCAGGTTGTCAAACTCTCAGACAAAGAACAGTTGTTCAAAGTACACCAAGGGAACCTGCATCTCCCCATGTGACATCCGCCGTGGTAGCCTAATTTACACCCACCAACCCCAGTCAGTATTTGCACTGCCTGCTGACAGGGAAGGTTACAGGAACTGCTCTGTAAGAAGGCCTACAGAGCTGGCTCCTTGCCTTCCTAGTTTGGAGGAAAATTCCTGCCAATTTGGCTGTTTCTATGTTATACTCCAAATAACAGAAAAAAAAGAAATTGAAAGTGTTGGATACATTTTGACCTTATCTTAAGTCTGATTCAAATTTAAATGTAATACTTGACATGGGATTACCTCTTAAAATGATTCCCTCTCTACCTAAGAGGGAAGAAAATCAGACACAAAGAAACAGTGATCAAGGTCTGGAGATTTAAAAATCAGCTGCTGTGCTTCATCCGATATATTCCCTGATCTACCCACACATTTATACTCTTGCTCACACACAGACAGAATTAATTCATCCCAAGATGCAATTGTGCATCTGTTTTATATATTTGACTAGTCACTTCAGAAATATTTTTAACTTGTGGGGAGCATTTACAAGTGTAAGAGCAGGAAAGGTGACAAATAAAGGTGAGAGTATACATTTGCCAGACAAGAATAATGAGACATAACAACTATGGACAAAAATCTACTTCTCTGTGATTCATCCTATATGTAATCCCCAGCAGGGATTCAGTGATTTCACCTGGAAAGTATTGAGAGATTAGAAGGAAATCCTGCCTGTTACTAGGCATAGGTAGGAGTCAGGTCGTCTGCATCCACATCTACAGTAGCACAGATTTCTGTTGCTTGGTTTAAAGGTAATCTCAAGCTGTTGTTTAAATCAGGCCAGCTGCTATTAACTGCTCATCCAAAGCAGCACATGATGATATGAAGCAATAGATAGGAATGCACAAGGCAGGATAAAGTCTAAATAAAGGACCCTGCTGCCTCCAGGCAAACCCCTCGTTTCCTCAGGTGAACTTTTGCCTTCATTCCTACTAATGAATTCTTAATCTTCCTGCTAAAAATCAAAGGTGTTGTCCTATCTCTGACAGCAATTGCGTCTTAAATTCCCCGACTTAATTTGCCCTCACACAAATGCGAGCTGAAGGTTCCTCTCTGATCTGAGCCTCTGCTTCTTTCCCGGTTACTGAAGTTGACGGGGATTTCTCTTTCCTTCTAATCTGAGGATCCCTCCTGACAGGGCTGCAGACGAGGAGAGGAGGCTGACCACAAAATGCTGAAAAGTGAACTACCTCCGGCTTCCTCCAAATCCTTTTCCTGGTCCCCAAGGAATGCATTCAGGAGGCCAAATGCCTCAGGAAGCAGCTGCCACACTAAATACTTCTAGCTGGGGATTGGTCCTGAGACGGTGGGAAAGTTGAACTGGTTTGGAAAATGTAAGTGAAATCGCCTTCGAAACCAGCTTAGCAGGGAGCTGCCTCTCAGCTCATGTTTCATGGCACAGAGGAGACAAGAACCCCCCTCGCAGTGCAGATGCAAGGAGCTTTTCACACTTGATGCATCAGATATTGTTTAGGGTAAATAAGTAAAATCTCTCGGTGTTTCATTGCTATGGAGCTGAGATTTCTTTTTCCTCCTCCTGAAGGGTGACCCAAGGCTCGCAATGTCAGAAGATGTCTGCAGTCATACATTTGAGAATTGTGGAGTTGGAGGGGGATTTAAAGTATGTTGTAGCCTCTAGGATTGTGTTCTGGTACCACTTCAGGAGCAAGGCTACATCTCAACTTGGGCAAAATGTGTTACAAATTTAAAAAAAAAAAAAAAAAAAGGGAAAGGAAAACTGATTACATTAGGGGCTTGCTCTATTTCACATCT
Organism: Pipra filicauda; assembly: GCF_003945595.2. Taxonomy (NCBI): domain Eukaryota; kingdom Metazoa; phylum Chordata; class Aves; order Passeriformes; family Pipridae; genus Pipra; species Pipra filicauda. Next base: position 3,198,355 of record NW_024104007.1, on the reverse strand, counting down.
TATGCCCAGAGACCTTGGTTAGTGCAAGTGCAAATGCTGGGCTGAAAAATAAAATAAAAAGCCTTAATTCATCATATTTATAACAAAACTAGGTTATTCTCCAGTTACCAGAGGGTTTTTCTTTTTAAATAAGATTTATCCTTTGGTTTTTGCATTTCTTGGGATAGGTGATATAATTTGGGAGGATTATCAGATCATCATCACTTGTATTTTTTCAGAACATAAACTCTTGAGAAATCGATGCATCTCTGTTTTAGAGAGAAACTTTAAGGAAGGTGTTTTGGTTTTTTTTTTTGGGGGGGGGCAGGGAGGGACAGACAAAACCTTCCCAAATTATAATTCTCCTAATCCCTGAACAGTTTTAGGAGAGAGGAACAGACCTGCTGTTTGCAGTGTGTTGCAGGCAAGACCGACCTCTGCAGGACAAAATGGGACAGGTCTAAGAAGTATTAGGCTGAATGGAATTGTGGCTTGTAGTAGTAGCACTAAAAAGTAAGTATTCTGCTATTTTTTGGAGAAAGTCCTTCCTCTTCCCTCTTTTCTTAAGTCAGACTCAGTGTGTGTGTTTACAGAAAGGGGCAGGTGAAATTTTTATGTGAGCTCCAATCCTCCTCAAAGAGAGTTTCCTTTGCTCCCACTCATGCACAGGATGGTTGTGAAGGGTAATAAACTCTTGCCACTACTTTCACTCAGCATCAGAAGCTCCTTGCAAAGTGTCTGTCGAGCCCTAGGACACTTTGCTATGAATTTGAAAAGTTACACAGTGGTGAAACTCAGCCTAACACTGAAAAGGGGATTAACATTTTTCCAAGCCCCCTATGACCAAACCTGGGATAGGTGACAGGGTGAGTGTGTGTGGCAGATTGGAAAGTGTTTCTCCTCCCACAGGCTGAAACTGAGTATAAGTCTTTTTTTTTTTTTTTTAAAGGGTCCTGGATCAAAAAGCTGCCTTGATTGTTTTAAAGGCTGTTCTGGTTCTTTTCCTTCTAATCACTTACCAGCACCAAAGAGAGCTGTTCTTGTACAGTCAGCACTGCAGATTCTTTGGAGACCCCAAACCAGTCGAATAAAAGCTAGTAAATCAAACAAGTTGCTCAGTGAGCAATGGAACTTGTGAATCCAGGCTTCCTGCGTCCCTCCAGTGTGGATGCTTTGGTGACTAATAACACCAGTGTCTCTGAAAGTGGCTGGACATGTGGATTCTCTGATGGCTGATAAGAGCTGAGCTCACACTGTGGTTTTTCTCCTCTGAGGAGTCTCTGACTTTGATCTCTCCCCTTTTCTCAGGAGTGAGAAGTAGGAACTTGATGTATTTGAGTCCTCAGCCCTGCTGTAAGGTTTGATGGAGGTGACCAGACAGATTTAAGAGCTATACAGGGACATGACAGCAAAGACTGATGAACACACACGCACACATGGAGTACTTTGGTGACCCTTTAAGCTGTCCACTGGAAAAGTCAGCACTCCTCTCCCTCTCTGCTCCCTGCAGGCTGTCTGTTGCTCCTCTGGGTGTTTGTTCTTGGCACAGGTATTTATACAGCTGGGTGGTGAACTTATCACAGCTAAAAATGTATGAAGGATTGGGTTGGGGTATTAGGTTTGGGTTATCATGGTTTGTCTTTTTTTCAGCCAGCACCATTCCCTCCTCTGCTTTGCTGCAAGGCTGCATGAACCCATCCTGTGCAGGCAGAAGAGGGAGGCCAGGAGGAGTGGGGTGAGGGCATGCAAGTATTTTGTCTTTACATTGGCAGCACCTGCTTTAAATGCACACCAAACTACAGCCACAGACACCATGAGAGCTCAACTCTTCTTTCTTAAGAAAATAAAACTAAAATTATCTATTTAAAAAAAAAGTGGTGGGTTTCATACTTAGCAGAGGAAGAATAAATACGAAACCGATGGCCAAAACATAAAAATTTACTTTTCCAACAGCTCTGACTTACACAGAGAAGTACTTCTTTTTGCAAGAATTATGAAGGGGGAAGACAGAGCAGAGAGATTTTGCAACTATGTTAATCTCCCAAATACAGATCCAGGCACGAGAATTTTAAGAAAAATTTCAAATTACCATGTAAAAAATAGCAGTGGGAAAGTCATGGCAAGAATATAATAGCCCTGAGGAGATAATCACACCAAAAGCATTGCCTAAGGTTGCTTAAACCTCCATCACTTGGAGTCTTTAAGTCGGTATTGGATGCTGTACCATGGAGGAGGCAGTGTTTCTATGAAGGCTGAACAGCTTTACTATATGTCCAGCTTGCTTTTCATTAGATTTTTGTGCCCTTTTCACTTTTTAAAATGGAAAAATATCATAAACTGAAATTCCATACGACATCTATGTGACTTGTCATTGTTCTGGCTGTGGGAGTGTCAGGGAAAAGTTCTGTGCTTGTGTAATGCAGGAGATCTAATTTGATTATTACAATGACTCCTCATGGCCTAAAAAAATCAGTTATGTAGCCTGGGCTTGGGCTACTGAAAAAAACAAGTTATTGTTGAAATGGAGTTTTTGAGACCTGTTTTTTAAGTACTGGAAAGTTCTTGGTTTTCAGATGACAATGCCGTGGTCGGTGATCATCTGACAACTGACCACTGTTCTGCTTAGTGGCAAACACCTGCCATAACCAAAGCAATGGCAATGACAACCATTACCTACATTATTCCATGTATTCCTGCTTTATCCTTTTACTGAAAATTTAATTATTATCTTAGTTACTATTCTGTAGTCTATGTGTTGCAGAAATACACTGGAATTCATTAAAATGCCTTTTTTTTTTTTGTGACTGAGGCAAAATACTTAAGTAATTGATTTGAAGCAGGATTTTCTTTGATTATAACAAAATCACTAGACTCTTTTGCTGCTTCAGTTCCCTACTTGCTTCCAGGAGGCTTTCATTTTGAACAAGCTTAGTCTCTGCTCCTCAGCCATCTGGCTTTGAGTTCTTCAGCATTTTCATCCTAATCCCCTTCATATGCAAGCCCAGAATACAGGAGTTTGTTCCAGCTCCAGATAAGTAGTAGCTGGATTTTTTTCTCCCAGTTGCCAAAACTGCCACAGCCCATCATAGTCCAGCTATGCATTGTGACCTAAAGGACCTTGGTTGAGGTACTTGGCCTGCAGCTCCTATTTTGGTGATTCATCTGTGGGGAAAGCAAAACTGTCTGCACTGCTGATTACAGAATTGGATGTTTTCTTTGATGAAGACATTGCATTTTTGCTATTCCACCCAAAAGTTTGAATCAGAGCTAGTTAAACATGAGGGGTGGGTTTCATTTGTCCGGGTGGAAGTGCCTGCAGGGTAGTTCTCTGCACCGTGCTAATATTCTGCATTTCTTTGTAGTCCATGAAGGGAGAGGCACATGGAGTGTAGGATTTATCTCATAGAAGATATCTGAAGTAATTCAGATGAACTAGACCTGGAAGTGATGTAGTTCATTCCCTCCAGTGATTAAAGGGAGCATTAAGTGGTTACAAACCAGACTTTTAAGTGCAAAATCCATTCTAAGTCCTCATAGAAATAAAGTGTCTGAAAGTCTGCAACTTTGCTGATTGCATTTCTTTCACCACGCTCGGGCTGAGCTCTACTCTTCATGAGTATCTTAGGGGGATTCTAACAATCAGGTATTGTAGCTGTGACATTATTACCATAAGCTGTAGCTCAGAAATGCCTCTAGATTAGCTGAAATGTGCTTTCCATCAACACCAGGTAGGGACACGTCTCTTTCCCTTCCTTTTTTTTCTTGCAGGGAGGGCAAAGGGGAGCAAACCATGTCTTTTGCAATTCAAAACTGAACAGTCTCCACTTGTGTCAGCGTTCCCATATGACTTTCTTATAGTACAGTGGGGTCTCATGGAATGAAGGATCTTGTTTCACACACATCTGTCTTTTTAGAACCCACATCACCACAGCAGCAAACACTCGGTTTTAGTGACCTCCTGTGCCAATACTTGTGTCTCATTGGGAAGGGAAAGGATTTTCCTCCCTTGGCAGGTGAACATCTAGATTGTGTCTCATATTCCATCTCCTCAGAGCCAAGATCTGCAGAACATGCATTAGGAAGGCAGCAGTCTTAAGGTCTCTGGAGAATGAGATAATGTTATTAAACTTGTGTTCTTTTTTTCCCTTTGCAACAGTGTTTTTCAGCCTGTGGTCTATGTACCTCTGGGAGTCTGCAGAATACTCCAAGAGGTCCGTGAAAAACAGCTAACAGAAGCAAGCCTATTGTCAGTGGGTTTAAATTCCCTATACAAGGATACATACCTCTTTTGGAAAAAAAAAAATAGGAGGCTTGTGAATTGAAAACTGTTGAAAACTGCAGCTCTGTAATATTCCAAGGAGTAATTTTTCTAAACACTTCGATGCGTGAAGGGTCGGAGGGTGAATTATTCTAGCTTGGTGGTTAGCACCATCACTCAGGCAAAAGCAGTTGCTTTTATAAGCATTTAATTATTTTGTACAAACAGGAGAGACTAAAAATTTCCTACCTCTGAATATCCTATAGCACAGGAATTAGGAAAATCTCTAGGAAGGTGTGAGGCTTGAATCGGGCAGGAAAAAATGTTGAAGCTTAGCACATGTGTGGGGAAAATTCCCACCTCCTCTATACTGTAGATATAAAAGCAACAGCTTTCCACACATCTCTCTCCTTGATGTTTTGTTCTGTGTGGGATCTGGTAAATGTTTCCTTGTGGCTGTACGTGTGCTCAGCATTGGAGTGGTGGTACATGTCCTGCAACTAGAGACTGTGAGGGTGCTAATATAGAGATGGCACTGCATCCAGGGTGCTGCAGGTCTGTGTTTGTGAGTTGAGCACCAAAAGATGCTTCATGATTTAGCCTTTTGTGGTTCACTCGAGGCCATACAGGAGGTCCTTGGTAGAGAAACGATGTGAGGCTGAGTTTGCCAAATATGAGACCAGTACCTTCACCACAGGGCTGTGATGTTTCTACTAACACAAGATAGACCAGATTAAGGATGAGCAAGGGAAGCTTTCTTTCCCCGCGGAGAGCTTTTAAAGAGAACCAACACATGGGAGTGCTGCCACCAAGGAAGCTGTGCCAAGTGGCAGAGGGGGAAGACAAAGCCCTGGATGTGAGAAGTACAGAGGTGATGCAGAAAGAAACGTAAGGTTAGATTTACAAACCAGAGGAGGGGCTACAAAGAGGGTTACTGCTGCTCCGTGATGCAGATCCCATTGTATCTCTGCATACAGTTCAGAGCATCCAAAAGAGAAGCAAAGATGGGTTCATGGTTCTAGTAGAAACAATATTTGGGTTTAAAACAATGAATCAGTTTAAATGGATGAACATCATCTTATTCCTTGAAAGACCTGTAATTCCTGAGGGATTGTCATAAGGTTCAGATATCCTGTGGAACTGTAATTGGATTTTTACCATAAACAAGCATGGAGAAACATGTTTCTTATTTAGATTGTTCATGTGTTCATGCACTTTTTTGCTTCCCTGTTAGTCAACAGAATTTCTGTGGACACAAATGGGAACAGGAAGGGAATATGTCGTGTGGGGAAAGGCAAACCTCCCAAAGCCCACAGAACTCAAAACTATTAACCTATTTTGGGTATTTAGAAAACAAAATGTTTACCTTCACAAACTTGTTTTGCCTGTAATTTAAACTCATGTTCTCTCCCGTGCTATTTAAGGAGATTACATTTCAAAACCAAAGAGATTTTGTAGGGAGCCTGTTTATGTGTTAAAGAAGGATGATGAAAGCAAAGCAGCCACAGATCAGTCTTATGGAAAGGATTTCTGTATGTCCTGCCCTCATACTTTCTGTGGTTTCTTCTGTCGGAAAGTGGTTTAGATTTTTATGTGACATGAAATATTAAATTATGTATTATATAAATGCAATAATGCACATTAATTTTAGCTTTGTATTTGTTGTCTTTATTGCTTGTATTTATTTGTATTTTTGTTTGTATTTATTTTATCTACTAAAGCTTCTGTTTGTTTCTCTCCCTTTTAATTTGTTGTGCCTCTGTCAACTTCTCACAGCAGTGCATGTGTTAGTGGGAGGTTACGCTCTGTTTAGAAAACATGAATCCAATAATGTGGAAAATAACTTTCAGACCTAATTTATTGGCATTGTCAAAGAATTTGGAAAATTTCAAACTTTAAGGTCAAGACAGCTGAGAAAGCAAATGTTTAAATATGCCAAAGCTTGAAAGATCAAGTTTTTCTTCAAACTCCCCTTTCTTGTTTGTTGCTCAGTCTCTTTTTGTTGCTCAGAACTGAGTCAATTTTGCAAGCAGGATACTGTGAATGGGAGTGAATAAGATTCTTGTTTGTATTACAATGCCAACCAAATAACTTGTAACGATAAGGGGGTTTTCTTTTATGAGGGGAAGAACCAAACTTGAGCTTTCAGATCTAACTTTCCGTGATCTGACAGTTGTGTGTTTGATTTCTTGTTGTTATGGTTGTCTGCTAACCCAGAAAGACTATAACGAGAGTTTTGAAGCACAGTGATAAAATTGGTTTGTGCTGTGGTCCCTGAAAGTAGACAGTGTGGAAACAATTTGGCTGCAGTATTTTAAACAGTGGCTTGAATTGAAATACTTTATTTTTTAGAGAACAGGAATATTTCTAAATTTTCTATTTATTTTAACCTACATGCTGTATTTCTGTGTTTGTTGTGGCTTCTAAGGAATTACATTTTATTCTTTTGTCTATTCAGAAAGTTTTTGAACACACCACCAGCAAAAAAAGAAGGGTGGTTCCTGAATACAGTGCTGAAGAGCCAGACCCAAGTCCCATGGAAATGCTCATCCCATCGAAACATGAAGAGCAGGGCTGGGTTCACAGTGGGTCTGAGTCAAAACCTTGCAAAATCATTGTGAGCTTTCCCTGTGATTCCAGTTGTCTTTGGCCGATGTTCAGTGAATGGGGAGTCAGTTGACTTGTAATTCTGACCCCAACTTATTTTTATTTATTATGAGTGGACACCAACTGCTTCTTTGTTGTCTGAAATATACTGTGTGCCCTTGAACTTTGACATCTTCCTTCCAAGAGGATGATTTAGACTTGTCTGTGGTTTGCCAAACCAGCAGGCTACATACTTTTGGACTTCCGACAGACCATGAGGGACTAATCCCCCACCTACCTTTGGAGTGATACATAAAGCAAAATATGGAAAACATATACGAGGCCTTATGAAATAGAAGCATTGAGATCGACGGGGCCACAGTTTGTGTGATTACCTCTGCTGATATGTTCAATTAACAGTCTTGTCAAGGAGAACCTGGCTTTGGTCACTCAACCTTACTTCATTTAAGTTGATAGTCCTCGGCATCCAACAGTGGGATAAGCCAGATTCCTTAGCTTTGTTTGTTTTGGCCTACCGTGTCTCTTTATGAGGAAAATGGTCAAAGTAAAGTGCTTCCTCTGTGTATTTTGACAGGAAACAGTACTAATATGCTTTCCTTTTGTCGTATGCCTTGCTCTTTTCTCTTGGTGTTGTTTAAATATTTTCAGTCCAATGACATATTTATTAACCCACCACCCTCTGCATGGGGTAAGACTTTGATTGGCCCATCTGTAAAGACTCTCGGTTAAGGTGGTTTTTTCAGCGAGAGTTAATAATATTACTACTATTCACGTAAAACTCTGAGACAATCTCTTTAAAAATGGAGCACATTTATCTAAAACAGCTGGTTAAGAGAGCATGAGGGCCCAGCTAGAGTCGGCAAGGTCGGGGGTCAGGGTTAACACCAATCTCTGTGGAACTTTGAAGCTGACATTTTACAGATTATATGTGTCTCAGTGCACAGTGGGCATGGCATATAAATTGGTCTTAGAGGCCCCTATTTGTTCTCTGCATTTTTATGAGCCCACAGAGTTGTTCTTTGAAGCAGCACACACAGAAAATAAAAACTCATTTTAATGTTGTGGAACTATTTGCAGTAAATCATGTTAACATCCTGGCTTTTCTTTAGAGAGATTCAGTGTGTTTTTCCATGTTCTTGGGTGCTGTGATCACCCCTGATTTAATCCTGTATTTTTCATTTTAATCTCACTTCATACATCTTGTCTTCCCTCCTGTTCCCCGCTTTGGTATTTGCACAGTTGTCCTGCCTGGCTGGCTGATTTTAAACTCAGGGACAACCTTCATTTTGCTTCATGTAGTGACTTACCTATTGTAAGTGCTTACTCCCTCCTCTATCAAAAATCTCCTGGCACTATAAACCCCTTGCTATTGTATGGCACTGCAGCCTTAGAAGAAAGCATCTGATTTCAAAGAGACCAAGTTCCATTCTGGAACTAATTATATCATTTATTTTATGATTTTTTTTTAATTGCTAGGTGTTTTAACTGGAATATACCGAATTCTGGAGAGCCACAAGGAACAGACACTGTTAACAGAATCTGCTGGAGGTATTTTAGCCACCTAATTAATTTTCAATAAATGCTTCCAATAGGTAATTTGCTTCTGGCCAAATGTAAATCAACTGGAGACAAATAGGGTTAAAATTAGAAATGTGTGATGGGGACAATGTTTATGGACAAAATAATCTGGCACTCCTAGAAATAACTTGCTGACAGTAATAGAAAATTAGACCACACAGACATTAACAAAAACTGAACATTGTGTGTCACATGGCCCTGGTAGAGTTTCACCAGCCGGGCATGCAACGGGCTCCTACGTGTGAGTCCCACCACACAAGGCCTGCTTATCCTTAATCTTCCCTTGGTATGGATTTGACATGACATGCCCCAGTCCTCTTCTATGTGGCATCCTTTCTAAGGTGCCTTTTCTCCATTCTCTTTTGCAAAAATTGACTTTATCATCCTCTTGAACCTCCACGAAGCCTCAGAGGCACTCCAGCTTGTACAAATATCCTCTGCAGAGCTCCAAGATTCTGTGTTCTCTGGTCTCAGAGGTCATGTTTGCAGTAGCTGGAACACAGACAGTTGAGGATTAAAGTTTTCTAATTTTGTTAATTACTAATGGTACAAATCTACATCGGCTTCTGAGAGAAATTTAAAATACAGATTAAAAAAAAACCAAACCAACCACTTCTTGTGTGTTTACTTTTTTAAATTTCCTCACCCCTTTCACATGTTCTTCGCTCCTTCTAATCTCATTGTCTTCCCCTCTAGTAAATGAAGTCATCTATCCCTCCGTAAAAGGCCTGGTGAGAAATTAATCTCATACTTCCCAGTCTCCCATGCCAGGTGGCCCTTGGACAGGCCTGTCACATGGACAAGGTCCCACATGAAGAAACACACTGCCTAAATCCCTTCCTGCCCTTAAATTCAAACTATGAAAAGTCTGACCTGGGCAGAAGTAGAGTCTTTATCCATGAAAACCTTCATATGAAAAGAGGAGCGTTAAGGTTTGATGCCTCTTTATTATGGGTCTTAAGTCACTTACCTTTATAATTTAGAATAAATTAGGCAACTTGGTTCAGAGACAAGGACAGGATTGGTGTTACTTGCTACTGAGTGTGCCTGTGGATACTGGAAGGGCCCTCAGAGCAGATACCAGCTGCTGTATAAACAGGGAAATCTCTCAAAGCTGGCATTCATGGGCAGACCAGCAGCAGCACTAACGAGGCTGCAGTGACATTGCTGGCCTGAAAAACAGGCCACAGAAAACACAGAAAATGAGATGGGACAGACATAGGCTGCCATTAAACAAACCTAAGGGCAAGTGAACTTTGGAAACATTTGTTTGCCCTTCTAGAAGGAAGCTTGCTTAAGTCTCTAGCATTTTCTGAAAGCAAAAAGTTAACATAGGAGGCTTGCAACTCCTGTGAACTTCTCTAAACATAAAGGTGACAAAGCAAACTGATAATTATCCTGACATTTTCCTGGTCTCTGTTACTGAAAAGACACTCACACAGTCTCAGCATTTGCCTGGGTTTAGTGGATTTAGGTCTTGTCATGCTCCGTAGATAGGATCTCTGTCAACTTCAGGAAAAGGGCTTGGCAGCAAATTTGTTGGTTGATTCAGAAAATCTTTTAACACTGTAGAATCATAGGGGGTCTGGAAAATCTTGTTCATCTTTTTGAAGTCCCACAAAGTTTATTTCTGTCACTTCTACTTTTCTGTGATGGCCAGTACATGGAAAATGGCAACATATCAGACTCCATTCCTGCCTCAAGCAGCCCCAAACAAGGTTGTGTGCTGGCTCCCACGCTGGTTTCCTTCTTTTTCTTGGCTGTGCTGGCGGAGGCATTTTGCTGACATTGAGAGAGGAATATTTATTTAGTTCTATACCAATGGAAAGTTTCTCCATCTGCAGTGCTGCTCATCAGAGATCTTCTTTTTTTTCAAATGGCTTAGTGCTGGTAACCTCTCCAGTGGAAGACTTTTCCTCAAGCATTTTGCTGAGCAGGCAATCGGGTGGGTTTCGTGATTGAACAGGACGTGCATGTCCATTCTGTTCCTGCTTCTCTCCAGCCTGGAGAGCTTTGCTGGTTAGTAAAAATGCTGTCACAGAACCTGCCCACAGGATCAGCCACTGCAAGGCTTTGCATTTTGTCTGTGGTCACACCTCTGTAGAACAACACTGTGGAACTAAGCAGTAATAAGTGTCTGTCAAAATGTCCAGCTCATGTCTTCCTTGTTATAAGACGTGAAACATACTGTTGCTCCATCGAAATACCTAATCTGTAGGGCCTATATTATTTGATTTCCCCTATTTTTGAAATTAGAAGGTTGGGGTGAAATACCCAATACACAGATCCTTGTATATTGACAAATTGTTCTCATTGAAAGCAGAACATGCCCGGAGACCTTACTATACGGCTTGAAAATTCTTAAGAAAATACTTTATGATCAACAAAACCAAACCAGCTGTTCCCATTTTGCTGGAATAATGCAAACCCAGCTGGAAAGTGAGCTGGACTGACCCCTGCCCTGAGGAGGCAGCAGCCCACAACAGAGCAGGGTGGTGGCAACAGTGCTGTAAACATCTTTGAAAGAAATTGTGAAATGTACAAAAAGAGAGTGCTGTTCCTTGATGTCCTTGACAATTCCACTTATTCCATGTCTAACTATTCTTAAGTCTCTTGCAAAGCACCACTTTCCAACACACCTGTGCAAACTGAGTGTTTTCTGAACTCATGTGTGCTGAAATCAGGATGAGCTTTCATAATTTTTGATGAGATAACAAGAAAGGCAGGTAAGAGCTGAATCCAACAGGACTGTGCAACTCGACACAGAATCCCATTACAAACAGATATTTTAGATGGGCTCCCCAGAGCTAATGTAGTTTAAAATGGATAAAGGAAATAACTGGTTAAAAAGATTTTGTAAAGATGAGGACAGATCCTCAGCTGGCATAAATTTCTGTAGCTCTGTTGAAGCCAGTGGAGGCTTTTTATACTCTGGTGTACTGGTGTTTCAGCCCATAAACTTGCTCTTTTAATTCCATCATTAATTATGAGCCATATTTTTGAAATTCATAGCCAGACAAATAATTCTTTACTTAATATTGTGACTAAACACACATTTAGGGTTGCAGGAAGAGGGATCAGTTAATCTAAAGAGCAATATGAGAGCAATACACATGAGAAAAGAGAATCTGATTTTGTATGGCATTTTTAGCATATTTTTCTGTTGTATCGTGGAGTGAGTTTATTAATTAATCCTGAATCACATTTAATAATCAAGACTCAAGCAATCAATTATGTTCCAGGAATTCTGATTTTTATGACCCATCTACCTACAACAGCAAATTACTAGCTGTGTTTCAGATGGAATTATTATGAGTTCTTTACACTGCTAGAAGAATGGATGGTCATAACATCAGACAGATGGATCAGTTTTGGATAATAATCTTGACTTCTGGAAAAGGACAGTATTTTTATTCCTAAAATTCTATTAAGATAAATGGTAATAAGTTTTCCTTAAGCTCAGTGCTACCTAGTAGTACAAGCTACTTAATGAGGGACTTAGAAGTCGCTGAAAATACTTTATTTTTGAGTTTATGGACATTTGATACAGTGCTGAATCCATATATTGCCTTTAAACCTAAAAAGCATAACAAAACTCTACATTTTCTGCATTAATCTAGATGTATTTAATTAGCAGTACAGCACAAGGCTGGGAGCCAGGAGGTCTGGGTTGTAACTCCTATGGGGATCCTTTGCAAGCCTTGCCTTGCCTGTCACCTGGGAATAAAAGTCTCTCTAGGGAGAGTTTGCCACAGTGGAACTTAATTTACTGATGTTTTTAAAGCACTTTAAAGGACTGAAATGGGAGCCACAGGAAAAATGAGAATTGTGTGGATCTATTGTGCATCCCAGGACCCTGGTGACTGTTAATGATGGACACATGGCAGAAAGTTTACAGCATAGCTTAGATAGACATGTATTTGGGCACTTACCAAACATAAAGCCTGTTTCTGCTGAAATCAATAGAAGTCCTGTGCTAAGCCTCATGAAGGCAAGACTAGTCCTTGTTCAGGGTCTGTGTCAAAAAAACCCAACTGTGCAGGACACGTTCCCATAAAATTTTCTCACCAAAACTACCTTTACCACAGTGAACTAGAAAGTGCAAAGGGTATGTAGAAAGTGCAAGATACGTATCTCTTTAAATGAAATGGAATTTTATTCTTAGTCTCAAAACAGGCTTTTCTTGAATGCTGTGCACAAATTTGTTTTACTTTGCTATTGCTAAATTTCTTGAGCTACTGCCAGTCATAATTCATTTGAGCTCTCATGTCATGATTAAACACGTTGAGTGACTGAATGAAGATGGGAAATGCCAGTGCATATAAATCACAACAGACTGCCAGTTGTTCTCCATTTGCTTCCTCCTCGTTGTCTCCCAACACCCATGATCAATGCTGTTTCCTGATTGCTTCACTCAAATGGAGATGTGTCCTCATCCAGCCTTTCTTACAGATTATTTTATAAAAGCCTCTCTCTTGCTCTGCCAAGTAGCCCTTTTTTCTGGGGGAAGCCTGAGTGAGCCCAGCTGTAATACTCAGATGAGCCAAATCTAGTGGCTTCCATTAATATTGCAGGGGTAAGTCCACATTAGTGTGAAAAGACATCTCAAAAAATATTTAGCTTCACTTTTCAGCCACATGAGAAATGCCATTAATTCACATCTATCTGTTCTCATGGATCTACCCCAGGCCAAAATGTCTTTAAGATCACAGCTAGTGGAAAAAGCAGACAGAAATCTGGTGCTACATTTCATCCCTGGTTGATGAAGATAAAGAAACGTGCTGCTGGCAGCTGTTTGGTTCTTCAGCAGAAGGTCACAAAAAATGGTAAGTGAAACACCGAAAAAATGATAAATCACTCAAGGAATACTAGATCTATTTTGTTTTGTCCCAAAGTGTTTCATTATAATCATAAACTATAAGGTGTTAAAGGGGTTAACAGGCTCTCAACTCATTGTCAACTAATTATCTTTAAGGTGTTGTCATCACATACTAATCGCTGGGTGAATGCCGTCCCACCACTGGGAGGTGCCCAACCCCAGGGTGACCTTCTCTCACCTAACAGATGCTTACTTCATTAACTTCAACCATCACTTGCACAAAAAAAAGCTTTTAGGGACTTTCATCTTTTTAAAAGGGCAGGCAAAAACCCCTAATAAACTGGTAGCCTGGTTAGCAGTAGGGGACAGCTTTAGCTTAAGGCACCATGGGTGGCTAAGATGTATGAGAAACAGATGTAAGGCCTTTGGTGATAGGTCTGCACTTTCTATTTATTGACAAATGAAACAGGCAATAGAAGGCAATTAAAAGCCAATGATTGCACACAAACAGTGCAAACCATAACAGCAGAGAGGAAAGAAAAGCAACAACACAGTGCAGCTCAGCTTGTTCGGGGCCAAGTGACATCGATTTGGGAAGCAAAAATGTGATTTCTTTGCAAAGAAAATGTTTTGAGTTTAAAGCTGAAGACGTTTGATAGTTGTTCTTGCTTTTGTATTTGGTTTTTCCCCAAGTGCTGCCTAGTTACAAGGCACTTCCCAACTGTTTGACGATGGTTTTGTTTCTGTGGTTCAAAGAGAACGTTTAGTATTGGTTTTACCTGATGGAACGGATAAGAAAGATAATCAAATGTGAATAGACAGCAAAGGGACAGTCCTTTCTTGCAATACCTGACTGTGTCAGTGATTTGACATCATATCCCAAGTTTGATAACCTCTTTATATTTTAATATTTTCTTAACAGGCACTTTGAGAGCTGGACATGAAGAGACAAATTCAAATTCCTTTACTCAGCTTCTCTAAAGAGACAGATTTATCCCTTTTATTACTGATCTTCTGCCCTCAGGAAATAAGCATGCAAGATGGTTTATCCCTGAAAGAACTCGAAGAGTGTGTGTTCTGCCTGTAGGCTGACCTCCCTGATCCCAGAAGGTACAGATAGGTAATGTGGGGAAGAGGAGATCTTCTTTGTAGGCATTTTAACAACCAGACTTGAGATAACACCTACTTTTCACTTAATAAGATGAAGGTGCAAATCCATAGGCCTAATTTAAATGCATCTTTGTTCTGCAAACTATGATTTTGCACCAGAGGCAAGGACAAAGCCAGCTCACCCTCCCAGGATGATGTTACGGCCAAGCAGAATCTCATTAAAAATCAATTCCTCATGTCCATAAAACAAGTTTATTTTATCTTGTGGGAGCCTGCTGTTAGCACTCACACAGTCCCATTGTGTGGAATTCTTGCCCCTAGTTGTATGCCAAACTGCACAGTGTACCATTAACGAGTTTCAATTTTATGCTAAGCTTTTCAATATTTTTGGTGTCATTTACTGCAGGTTATTTTGCCAGCATGTGGTGTCTTATAACATATGTTATTAATAGTGATGACATGTTTAGGTTCTGAAGGTTTAAACAAGACCTCCAATATTTACATTTATAAAAGGGGGAAATGATGAGAGTGGGACTGGGATTGGCCACTGAAGGCTCCAGCTGTGCAGGTATTCATCCTAACCCTTGCAGGTCAAGTCTTGCTAGCCAACTGTTACAAAAACGTAATGCAAAACACATTTTAAAATTACCACAAGACAAGCAAATACAGGTTAATTATCTATTAATCTGCCCTTTTTTGCAGAGGGCAGTAGGAGGCACATGCGTTTGGCCTTGTGCTTTGTGGTACCCCATACACCCATGGTCTGCATGGGATGATGGAACCCTTGGCTGGGCGATTTGGGGAATGCCATGGGGCTCAGGTGTCCTGATGAATTTCACTGATTTAACACCACAGATAATCATAGATTATCAGATAATCCCTTCCTTGATTTGAAAGGGACCCACAAACATCTTTGAGTACAACTCCAGACCCCACACAAGACAACACCAAAAATCACACCACGTGTCTGAGACCACTGTCCAAATGTCTCTTAAACTCTGGAATAGTTCTTCACTGAGACTACGAAACCAAAGCAAAGTAAAATACATTCACTTACATCTCAGTAAGAGAGGTTTGAGTTAATGCATTTTATGCCTTACTGCAACAGATTAAGGGTATCCACATGCTCAGTAAATAGTTTTGCTGACCTGTGGTAATTTAAATTGCTGTAACTTGGTTTTGTCTCTGGGTCTTTCATCTATGGGGCTTTTGTATGTCTCTATCTGTGTCCTGGTGGAAAAATGGTAATTGGGACTTTTAGGCACTCTTGTAATTAATATATAATGGTCTCATAGTAATTTAGAAATATCATTTTTAAAAGCTGTGAAGAAAATATCATATGTTCGAAGTATTGCTAATCTTGTATGTGTGTATTTGGGAAGGGGGGAGGAGAGGTGCTTCAGTCCTTAGTACCAGCCATAATTAGGATGATTAGTCAAGGCTGACTACACTGTAAATTATAGGGAGCAAAGAATGGTGCTTGAGTGATGTTTTGTGGTGCTAGGAAATGACTCATGTCTAGGAAAGATAAATACAGAGTATTAAATGAATTATCATATATTGTATTTAGTGATATCGACAAAAGAACTCTAATTTTTTTATTTCTGAGGTGCCCAAAATTGCAGGGTTAGGATTTTCAAAAAGATACTTCCATCCTTACTTAGGCAACCAACTAATTGAGTTTGTTTGCTTGATTAAGCTTCCCTCAGAAATTCCAGTGACACTGGTTTAGATTTTTGGTTGACCAGAAAGGGCAGGCCTGGAAAAGTGCTGCTTAAAGTGAAATCTCCTGTGAACACACAGCATGGTTGTTTTTATAACAGGTAGGTGTAAGCAGCAAGGAACTGATGGTCTCAAATATGCCTGCAGGCCCAGATGCTGAACTTGCATATGTGTAACAGAACATGGGCATGGGACCTCTTGGGAGAAGACAACAACTTTTATTCCTTTACTTGTACATTGTTTGGTGCAATAGCATCCTTGAGGGCATCATCTGTTTATTTAAACATAATAATATGAATAAATATCATGTATTGAGTAATTAATAAACTGATGTTTTGTTTTGTTCTGGTCAGACAATTATGTCAGGTTTTAAAACACCTTATTTTATAAATAAATAAATTCTTTACCAGAATGTTTTGCACTCAGAAATTGGGCACAAGACCTTCACGGGTTAAAATCACAGTCCTATTCACCGTATAAACCCTAACAATACAGGAATATCTCTGTGTGTCTTCTGTCCAGTCCAGCAATGGCAAGTGTGTATAAAGTGGCCTGGAAAACTAGTAGTCTTTATACTGTGTTGTTTTCTGAGATTTCACTACCTAGAAAATATCTATGAACCATTTTACATCCCACGGTTGTCTGGCAGCTGAGGGTGGCAAGTAAAGGACAGAGCAATTATTGTGCTTTACATAACAGTGATGTTATTTGCTGTAATCTCAACTGCTTCAATTAAAATACAGATAATTAAAAATACGACATGACCTCATGGTAGTATGTCTGAAATGCCTGGCCACAGAGAACAGCCGGGAGCCTGTTGACACGTCACTTGTTTGGATCACCAGGGAGCCCAAGATCTCTGTTCCTTGAACCTCTCTGGGCATAGGAGATGCTATGGTTAGTCAATTTATTTTATTTTCCCATTATTTTGAATTGAAATTTTGCAGTAAATAAAGTCAAGGATAAAATATAGCTGGAATTATCCTTATGGTTTTGTATAAGGAAACAAACAAAATTACCTACTGCATCACATTTTTCCACACCTGTACTTTTGGCTTCTATTCACCCAAGAAAAATTGTGAATGTTTTAGGGAATTACAATCAAATCAGACTAACAGGAAGAAGATTCAAAGGAAGGATTCACAGAAGAGTCTTACAGGTTTATGGAATCAGATGTCTGTGTAAAAAGGAAACCATTTTCGGTACTTACAGCTACCTTATAAGAATAGAGGGAGAGCGACTTTTTACACAGGCAGGTAGTAACAGGATAAGGGGAAACTCTTTTAAACTAAACAAGGAGTGATTTAGATTGGATGTTAGGAAGAAATTCTTTACTGTGAGGGTGGTGAGGCCCTGGCACAGGTTGCCCAGAGAAGCTGTGGATGCCCCATCCCTGGAAGTGTTCAAGGCCAGGTTGGACAGGGCTTGAGTAACGTTGTCCAGTGAAAGGTGCCCTTCCTGTGGATTGGTTCAAGATGATTTTTAAGGTCCCTTCCGATCCAAGCCATTCTGTGATGATTCTATGAAGGATGTAAATGAATGCCCCCCTCCCCGAGAGAAAGGCTGCAGCACAGCTCCTGCTGTATTAATAGAAACGGGAAATACAGGAGAAACAGTCATACTGAATACTCCAAGAAGAGGAGAAGCCTCTGCTGGAGTTCATGTTATATTAGGCACAGGTTGATCCAAGCATGAGACACAGCCACAGCTTTCACCCTTTGGTTTGAATCCCCATCCCCAGAAATTACAATTCAATTTGAATTCAGCACTGTAAGAGCACCTATGAATTGGAATACTTGCAGTACAGTCAGGAAACTTGAGTGTTTTTATAATGTTTAAAAGGGTTGTTTTTATGTGTTCTCTCAAAGGTTACACACAGAAGAAATAATTTGTTCTTTAATTTCTTAAAGTCAAGAAAAATCACCCAAATTTTATTTTCTTTTTACTTAATGAATTTCAAAATAATATTTATTAGAGTTTTCCAAGGCAAATGGACAAGTTAGGCATGCATCTCCTGCTGATTTTAATGGGGACTCAACAATTCAGTGTCATATTTTTTCTTTAAAAAATCTCCCCTACCGGTATGCAACTATTCATTTAGGCAGGACTGATTTTGTAGAGAAGGAGAGCCAGGACATTAACACAGCTCACAAATAACAGAGGGCTCAGCTGGGTGGTGAACTGGGTCCTGCCTCACCCTGCCACAGCCCTCTCACAACAGAGATAATCCTGGATTTAGGCATCCAGCACTAGGAGTGCAAACTTAAAAAAATGCAGCTGGTGACTTTTTGCTTTATTCTTGTTTATCTCCTTCTCCTAAAAGTCTCCAGGCCAGCTAGAATTTCACAGCAGGGCCCCCTGAAGACAGTGGGAGCAAAGTAGTTGGTGGAGTCAGAAAATTTTGGAGAACCAGAATGATCTGATCTTCATTATTGATCCTCTTGTTTCATACTTTGTTTCTGTTTTGAGAAGTGTCACCGCCTCAGTACAGCATCTCTTAAAGGTCACCTGTGGAACTTTTCAGAATTTTAAGAGCCCTCAGCTTTCTCCAGTTCATCTGGTAACAAAGAGGTGGGACAGCACAGTGCTGTACCTCCCCAGAGAAGGCCTGGGAAGGGAAGTGTGACATGGACTCGGGTGTCCCAGCTGCTGTTGGGACCAGGAATGTGGGTCCATATGCAGTGAGCTGGCTCTCCTACACCCTGTCAGTGGGGGCTCTGCCCTGGTCTTAACCTCAGCACAGGATCTTACCTCCTCCCTGAAATAGGGGTTACACGTACAGCAGCTGAGCAGCCTCAGGACCAGTGTTTTATTTCCTCTTTGCCTAAAACTGCCCTTTCTGTGGGCTATACCCATGCAGTTCACTGCTTTGGAGAAACACACAGAAACTTAGGTTTTGCAGCAGGATCTAAAATCAGTTATTGCTTTGAAGTTATTACTATAATCAACACAAAAAAACATATGGACTCAGATGCACTTCCCTGCTTTCCTCGTTTTTGTGTGCTCTTTGGGATCCAGGCAAAGTTCCTGCAGGTATGGCTCTTTCTCACTCTTACTGCCTATGTTTTCTCTTTAGCACTTGGAAGCCTTTTCCACTCCTCACTGGCTGGATTTCTTTATCTCAGCTGGTCTTGAAGTCAACATCCTTCTGGATTAAAGCATGTTTCCATGTCCTGTTTCCTGCACACGGCGTCTTTCCCAGAATCTACAATCCCTTTGGCTTCTTCATTTTTCAATTCTCTACCACTGCTGTTATTCCCTCAATTGTCAGGTGACCTCAAGCCAACTCCAAAATGATCAAAGTTCCTATCTGATATCAGCAGCTTAGTTCTCTTCTCTCCCTATCCCTTAGGTGCTCATCATACTCAAGAAATGAGGTTATAGCCTTCTCCTTGTCCATGACTGTTGCAGTGGAACAGACTGCTGGGAACATTTAATGACCCCTATGCAAAAGCATAAAAGTTTCTCTCCTCACCCCTTGTGGATTCTGGGACACTGTAAGCCAAAGGGAGCCAAGAAAGAAAAAGATTCCCTGCTCAGAGTGGATTTTGTAGCCCCTCAGACACGCAGAGAGAGTCCCCTGTAACAAGCAAAATTCACAAGCTGTATGTGGAGAGATTGCCCAAATTGTCACTTAAGTTAACATGAAATTTTACAGTCTTTCCCTAGGAACGTATATTACTTTAACAAAATAAAACGACTTTCCCCCTTATCAAGTATTATTCTTTTACATTTACAGTTTGCCTGACATACAGGAGTAATATTCCATGGTTTGCTACAACTTATAAGTTTATGACCCTTCTGTGGCAGATCAGACTAAACATAATTCATTCACAGCCACTTAGTGTTCTGGGAAATAAACCCCTGAACTTAAATAACTATAGTGTGACCTCTTTAAAATATTATTTATGGGTTAAGAACTATTATTATGTACATATCAAGATGTGCCAAAGGTTATAAAACAAACACTAGTCAGCAAACTGCACTGTTTACTAGCCGAGTCACTTGTGGCTTGCTTTCTCGTCATGGTCCTACAAATATCTGTAAATGGAGAAAAATAAGACTTGGCTGCCTTGGTAATTAGAATGAAGTTGATGCTATGGACCACTAAGGATTCAATAACAAATAATTCTCTGCCATAAACAGAATGCCAAACTATAGCTAAGCAATCCAGTTGAAATACATGGTGTTTTCCATTAAAAGAACATTGATTGCCACAGGGGTGCAGCCACTGTCACAATTAGCAGGGAAATGACAGCCCTTCATCTGCTATTCATTTTGTAAATCAGGTGATTGAATGCAGGGAGAAAGCTCCAAGCATGTAATGTTAGGCTCCCAGAAGGGAATTTCAGGTTCTGGTTTTGATATCTACCAACCCACAGGGGGTTTGGGGAGCATGTATGTATTCATTGCACTATTTGTTCATGTGTAATCGACCTATATCAGAACACATCTTGTGCACAAGGCTCCTAAAATGTTTTATGGGCAGGGCTGTACAAACACATAGATCAGAAATGTTCATATGAGTCAAAACTACATGATATAATTTTATGTGAGAAATCTGTCATGGTTTATTTCCCCTTCCCCTCATCCCCCCCAATAATAATAATAATAATAATAATAATAATAATAATAATAATAATAATAATAATAATAATATAATGACAGAAAAGGTTTGAATGAAAAGTTAACCATCAACTCTATCTGGACAAGTATTATAGCAGCCACATATAATGTCACAGGACAGCCCCTTCTATTCCTTTTTCAGACAGGGAAGTTCCCCAGAAATGTCAAAGGGGTTTAAACAATTTCTGCAGTAAGGACAGATGGAAGTACCTGCATACAGGTTTTCTTTGCTTTCAAATCAAGTCCAGCTCACAGAGATCATTTCCATCCAACTTGCTAGACATCAGGGACAGTTTCACGCATGTAAAGTAAATGCTGAGTAATCAGTATGGGGAAATAAATAAATTTTCAGCCCTCTGAAGAGAGTTTTTTTCTGCTATTAACTCAGGGGAATTTTTTTCTCCTTCGAGTACAAAAATACTGCGTAAGAGAGCTGGTACCAAAACAGCAAACAGCACTGTGGTGAGGGCAATCCCTAGAGGTGGTGAAGACCAAGTTCGTGTCCTTTTGAAAACTTGGGGTTTGCAGCTTTGTGTGCCACATCCTATGAGAATGCTTTGTCTGTTTACCCTCCTCTGACACTGACCAAAATCCCATTCTGGGCTGAGCCAGCTTTCCCTCTGGGAGCTGGGTGGAAATCAGCACCTTTCCCATCAGAGGATTGTGTCCCTGGAATGTTTCAATCCATTTTGTTCAATAGTTCTCTTCTGCCCTACTGGTTAATGATTCTTCTACTGTGTTTGCTGAGGGACCTCAGTCTGTTACACAGCTTAACCTTTCCTTCATCATTTGATCCCATTACACCAGTGACACCCCTGCAGCGCCTCCAGATATTCACTTAAAGCACCATTTTCATTGGATTGAGGCTGTTGAAAGATCCCAGTTCATTAGAAAGCAAGAGCCAGGTCTTGCACCCATATGGTGCAGTATGGGAACAAGGAGTTTGCTCGCTGTAGCCAAGAGTTATCACTTCCCAGAGAAGTGAGATGGAGTCATATGAATTCCAGGATGATATCCCTTATCTGGATGGAAAACTGACTGCTAGCATGTGAGCCAAACTGCTTACAAAGTCCTTCTGGTCTCCCTTAGAACATGGCAGGTGCAGACTTAACCACCAGTCTCCAGGGATGTGGGAGGTACTGGAAGAGGCAGATCTTGGAGTGCTGGGTGTATTTTCCATCAACAGAAAATAGGTAGCATTTCCTAATATTTGGTTCTTTTCCCTGGCTCACAGTTTAGGTTAATGTTTACTCATGGTAGGTATTTCCCATGACCTGCTTTAGTTTAGCTGAAGCAGGACTGTGGGGGACCTGGCTTTCAGAGGAGCTGCGCATCCACGTTTGTATCCCAGCCGAGAAAAATCCAAACCACAGGGAAACCAGGGCATGCTGTGAGCATAGAGCATCTGGGACAGTGTGAGCCAAGGAGGAGGACCCTGGTAGAGGAATTGGGTGAGCTAGATCCTATTCCTGGCTCTGTTCCATCTACAGGGTGGTCTCAGGCCACCACTTTTCCCCTCTTTGGCCCCCTGTTTTCCTTGTTCCATTATGCATTGTCTGTTTTGATTGCAAGTTCTGTGGGACAAGCTGTGTGCTTCTTACTAGATGTTCATCCAGTTCCTAGCACAGTGTAGTCCTATGCTTATTTAATTCCTCTAAGGCACCACTATAGTGCAAATAATATTAGATATCTGAACATTTTTGCTCTTATATTTTTAATAAGATTAAATATGTGTTTTCAATGTGGTCCTTTGCAGGCCTCCTGGTTTTTTTTCATTTACACCCCAGAGTAATTTTCGGCTTTGATTGCACAGGAGGCTTTAACATTTACATCCCTGGAAGAGGCTGGAGCTGTTAGTTGAAAGCACAGCCGTGTGCTGCTCAGTGCAGTCCCAGCCTGCCCAGGGGGCTGCCCTAACTAACCAGAATCAAATTAAAGCGCATCATAAAATTACAGCATGCTTTTCTGTAAAGTTTTATTTTTACTTTCCTGGGCCTGGCCTTCAGGTTTCATTAGGAGCAGCGCTCAGCAGAGCTCCCTGCAGGCTGAGGGTACCCTCTAGAGGAACAGGCACTGGCAGCAGTGAAAACCAGGGATGCTCTGTCTTCCCGGGGGCTTTTTTAGGGCCAATGAGAAATCAGGGGAAATGAAATGCTGAGTCTGGCCCCTGTCCACCTGTGCACTTTACCCTGTGCAAGGGAGACAGGATGCTGGTGGGTTTAGGTGTCATGTTTAAAGGGAGATATGTGCTGCCATAATCCTTCAAAAATCAGGGCTTTGAGGTTCTTGGGGCTGCTGGGAAAGGTGCAGTACAAACAGGGACACAACACTGTTCATATTTCCTCCTGTCCATAGTGCTGGTAGAGAATCAGGTAGGCTGGAAAACATCATCAAGTCCAACCATTATCCCAGCACTGCCAAGCTCACCACTAAACCACGTTCCTAAGCACCACATCTAAGAGTTTTTTGAACACTTCTAGGGACAGTTATTCCACTGCTTCTCCAGACAGCCTGTTTTGGGAGACTCGACCACCTTTTCAGTGAAGAAATTTTCCTAATACCCAATCTAGATCTTCTCTGGTGCAATATGAGGCCATTTCCTCTCATCCTATTGCTTGCTACCTGGGGGAAGAGACCAACACCCACCTGTCTACATCCTCCTTTCAGGTAATTATAGAGAGTCATAAGGCCCCCTGTTTATCCTCCTTTTCTCCAAACTGAGCATCCCCAGCTCCCTCAGCCACTCCTCATCAGACTTTTGCTCCAGCCTGTTTCCCAGCTCTGTTGCCTGTCTCTGGACACGATCCAGCACCTCAACATCTTTCCTGTAATGAGGGGCCCAAAACTGAAAACAGGATTTGAAGTGTGGTCAGGGTGGTACAATGGCCTCAAGGCTTGTTCTCCAGGCTTACATGCAGGCTGAGCAAGACACTCATGCTTTCAGTTTTCTTCAGCCTGGCCAGCCCTATTGGTAAAATTGCTGCCTCTGTCCATGGAAGGGGTAGGTCTTCCTGAAATGAAGCCCCACATCATGGGAAACAAAGGACTTCTATGGTGTCCAAATTTTTGCAGTTTTTCCTTCTTCATAGGGACCTAGTCCAGCACTGAGCTCAGCTCTCAGGCTCCTGTGTGTCAGTGCTACACCACTAAAATAAATTCATCTGGCTGATCTGCTCAGCTGGGGACCAGCCATGTTCTTTACATTCAGATCTCAGCACTCTCTGGTCCAATCTGACTGTTTCTTCACTCTCAAAAAATTCTCTTCTGGAAGGAGTGACTTCTGCAAGTAATACAAGGGCATTGGTAGCACAGCTGGTTTCTCGAAGAATTATGGAAAAGCTTACAATATGTAATGACAGCACAACGTGTATGCAAAATGATGCTCCCATCCCATTCTCCCATTGCAAATGTCTAAGCTTTATATTCCTGTTGCCTTGCCTCATGGCAATACTTCAGTGGCTCTCACGTGGTTTGAAAACAAAAGAGGCAGCTCCATCTAGAGGTCTGTGACAAGGCAGGAAAACCTGGTTTTCATAGTTCTGCACTTAAGGGTTTCTGTCTGATGCAGTGCTGTGTACGCGGGAGTGCTTTCTTTTGTGCAGGGTGGCTTTACCCTCTGGTTTCTAAATTTGTTATAAGTTCTAAGACTTTTGGAGCAGGGCCTTGAGCATCTGTATATGTAGTTTGCTGCCTGTGTGCAGAGTTTGGGACAGAAACAGGGTGGGTGGAGAGGTCCTGAGCATTGTTTCTCCCTGATTCTTTACAGACATCTCAGAATTTCTCAGTGCAATATGAGAGAGAACTGCACTCGAGCCTACATTGGTATTTTCTGGCTGAACCCACACCCTGATTCTAAAGGAGGGAAGAGTCTCACTGTGGTAATCACCATGGAGTGGGGATGGGAATATGCTGGTAACTTTTACTCATAGATGTACACCAACAAAAGGGCTACTTTAAGTGATTAGGAATCTAACAGTTTGATTCAAAGGGTACTTGTGATGGTATCTTTGTATCTCAGAGCTCTCACAGCACTGAGATTTTAAAGATCTTGATAAAAGTGCATACACTGCATATTTTTTTCCTATCAGTAATGATTAAAGCATAAACACAGAGATGCATCCACTGCATAGCATGTCCCAGAGTGGAGGCCTGGCACAGCACTGCAATTGTATGCTGTTTTTGGTTCTGAACCAAGAGGAGAGTTCTTTATAATGGACTGAAGAATAAAAATCAATCTTTAGGTAGAATTTAAAGGTTAATAATGCTCAATTACATGTTTCTTTTTCTTCTAATCACCTCATCCAGGTAATTGTTCCCTTCTACCTTTGAGCATCCTTCATCACCATTACATTGTCTACAGTGTACTCATCTCAGAATACTTTTAAGTTCATTTGCTCTAACCCTTTTCTGCTGTCTTTTCAACTTCCATCTGTACTATAGGTATTACAGATGACAGATCTGGTGGTTACTAGAAAATGTACAGATAAATAGAAATTATTGGTCAATGCTAACATTTCAGAGGAACAGAGTTCAGCACTTGAGGTGAAAAAAGAATATGCAGTTCTTGGCAGATGAGACTTTGTTTTAGTGAGAAAAGGAAATTTAATGAGAGGGCAGGAAACTGATAGATGAGGCTCAGTCTTGACTGAAAAAGAACTTTGAGGGCTTGCTGATCCTTTGTCAGAATTAAAGGAGTCAACTCAGATATTATTAGCATTAGTCTGCAACATGCAGTCATAATAGTCTCATAATGTTAATACATTTTTTTTCTCCTTTTTAGCTTACTTACTGTTAAACAATATCTACAATTGTTTTAGCGCAGATTATAGTCTTTTTTAAGTCTTTGGAAGACTTGAAAAATTGCAAAGTTAAACTATTCAGGAAAAGAACAACATCCTACTTCTTAAGGAATAACACTAATATTAGATTGGGGTGTTGATTAAGGCACGAACCCCACTCAGACACGAACGAGTGCCAGAGCAGAATTACCGTTTATTTAAAACCACTTAGGTTTAAATACAATGCTTAAACATGTCACATGACCTTCCAACCCATGACAATCAAGTATTGTCTGAGCATACGTGAGAACCCGGAAGACTACACCTCCCATGGTTCCTTGTTACATTCTTCCTGCCACATCTCCCCCCTCTTTTTATTAACAAGTTGAGAAACAATACATTTTTAACATTCTTATTATAACCGATCTTATTTCAACTAATTATAAAAAACAGAGCCTATCGTCACAAGGCCTTTACTGAACAGTTTACAACTCTATTGGTTCGTGCAATATTCAAGCAATCTCAAATTACCCAGGGTTTCTAGGTGTGGATAATCTTTTATCTGAGGGTGACTTTGTGTAATGGCATCATCTTTATTTAAAAGGGAAATGTGTTGGGTTGTAGATGTTGTGTTTGAGGTGGTATTGTTTGAGGTAGTGTTTAAGATGCCTTGCTATAAAGTGTATTTGCGTTCACACACACATACATATCTCCACTCAACTTTCTCATTCATACTCTGGTGGCCA